>NW_005842853.1:497951-501339 GCF_000455745.1 Alligator sinensis | reverse complement strand
ACTCTTTCCTGCATATGCAGCGGGTCGGACTCGATGATCTATTGAGGTCCCTTCCGACCCTAACATCTGTGAATCTATGAAAGACTGAAGTACTCAATGCCTTTTTCACCTCAGACTTCACAGGGAAGGTCAGCTCCCAGACTACTGCACAGTAAACCTCCTAGCACAGTTTGGGGAGGAGGTGAGCAGCTGACAGTGGGAAAAGAACAGGTTAGAGACTATTTAAAAAAGTTGGATGTGTACAAGTCCATGGGACTGGACGTGTTGTATCCAAGGATGCTGAGGGACTTGGCTGAAGTGATTGCTGAGCTGACCATTATCTTTGAAAACTCTTGGCAATCAGGAGAGATCCCAGACAACTGGAAAAGGGCAAATATAGAGCCCATCTTTAAGAAAAGCAAGGAGAAGGATCTGGGGAACTACAGACCAGTCATCCTCACCTCAGTCCCTGGAAAAATCATGGATCTGATCCACAAGGAATGCATTTCTAAGCACCTGGATGAGAAGAAGGTGATTAGGAACAGTCAGCATGGATTCACCAAGGGCAAGTCAAGCCTGACCAACTTGATTGCCTTCTATAATGAGATGACTGGCTCTGTGGATGTGGGGAAATGAGCAGATGTGATATACTTTGACTTCAGCAAGGCTTTTCATACAGCTCCCATAGCATTCTTGCAAACAAGCCTAGGAAGTATGGATTGGATGAATGTACTGTAAGGTGGATAGAAAACTGGCGGGATCATCAGGCTCAAAGGGTAGTAATGAATGGCTTGATGTCTAGTTGGCGGCCAGTATCAAGCGGAGTGCCCCAGGGGTTGGTTCTGGAGCCAGTTTTGTTCAATATCTTCATTGAAGAACCTGGAAGATAGGACGGAGTGCAACCTCAGCAAGTTTACAGATAACACCATGCTGTGGGGAGTAGTAGGTATGTTGGATATGCTGGTAGGTCTAGAATTCAAAGATATCTCAGCAAATTGGAGTATTGGACCAAAATAAATCTCATGAAATTCAACAAGGACAAGTGCAAAGTCCTGCATTTAGGATGGAACAATACCATGTACTGCTACAAGCTGAAGACTGACTGGATAAGCAACAGCTCTGCAGAAAAGGACCTTGGATTTACAGTGGACAATAAACTGAATATAAGCCAACAGTGCCCTTGTTGCCAAGAAGGCTAACAGCATACTGGGCTGCATTAGTAGGAGCATTACCATCTGATCAAGGGAAGTGATTTTCTCCCTCTATTCAGCACTATTGAGGCTACAACTGGAGTACTGTGTTTGGGCCCCTCACTACTAGAGGGATATGGACAAATTGGAGAGAGTCCCATGGAGGATGTGAAAAATGGTTAAAGGTCTGGGGAATATGGCTTATGAGAGGCTGAGGGAACTGGTCTTATAGTCTGGAGAAGACAAGACTGAGAGGGGATTTAATAGCAGCCTTCAGCTACCTGAAGGGTGGTTCCAAATGGGATGGAGCTAAAGTGTTCTCAGTGGTGGCAGATGACAAACAAGGAGCAATGGTCTCAAGTCGCATCAAGGGAAGTTTAGGTTAGATATTAAGAAGAACTGTCTCATGAAGAGGGTAGTAAAGCTCTGGAACAGTTACCCAGAGAAGTTTTTAAGACCTTGATAGACAAAGTCTTGGCTGGGGTGATATAGTTTGGGGTGGTCCTGCTTTGAGCAGGGGGTTGGACTAAATAACCTCCTGAGGCCCTTTCCAACCCTAATTTTCTATGATCCTGTGAGCTAATCCTGTGAGCTTGATCTGGGAGCTCATCCCTGTCTGTGTAACTTAGAGAGGTGCCCTTATATAGAAGAAAATAAAAACAGCCCATAAATATACAGTAATGTTTTAAAATTGATTCATTTAGGCTGTGTTACACTCATTGTCACCACACCTGACGTCAGTAAAGGCCCCTTTATTCCCTCTCTTTGCTTTTCTGTTAGTTATGTTTCTGAGGTAGTAGTCCTGAGAACTGAGAAGACACAAGAAGAGGGAGCTCCAAACTGTCACCCACAAGAGATGCACTGGGATGATGAACACCTGATCCTCACTATATGGGCTGCCAGGCTTTTGGGCTTGTTTTTTGACTGGTAACTGCAGGAAGATAGGTTGGCTCTGGTCTGTAGTTTGTGTGCCTTTTCTTATGAATACAGTATAAAAGCATTTCAGACAGATGTGTAAGTGACATATTTGCATTTAACTTCTTTTATTCCAACATAAATACATAATTTTGTATGCCCACTTAATATGTGCTTTTATCTGATTGGATTTTAATGACTAAAGCATACCAACCCATTTGTTATGAGGCATGCTTCTTAAATATACATGATTGATTGATTGAGCTATGTTTTCCTTCTAATTGACTCTGTACACCCACCAACAAAGCGAAAGCAGCAGGAAGTGAAATGATGGTTAGTGCTCAAGGAATATGGATTTGGTATTATTGTTTTACAAAGTGTCTGAGAAAGCACGGCATAATCAAGGCATACTTCAGCTCTATAGTGTGACTAGCAAGGTATGATGAAAGTCTAAATAGCACATAAATAGCACTGACATAGAATTATACTGTTCTTGAAAAACAAAATTCCTTTGCTTTACAAACTATGGAAAAGACTAAGTGTTTCTTTGAGTGCCTGCCTTAACTCCTAGCTGGACTGCACTTCTTATCAGCTCATGGCAGCAGTCTCCACTGTCCACCCATTACATTTCTCAAGCAAGGACCTTTGTGCTTTCTCCTGTGATGTGCCATCTGGTTGGGAGCTTACCTAGCACTTCTCCCAACTGTACAGTTGGTCTAATAAAAGATATTAACAAAAAGGACTTGTTTCTTACAAGGACCATCATGGCCACCATACCACTACAGCCCTAATATGTATGTCTTGTGAATTCTGTATCATATATATTGGGGGCTGTCTGTGATCAAATCCTGTTTCACCTGTAAGGTGCTTAAGAGGACTTCAACATCTAAGTGTGATTTAATTTCCACTCTTCTCGAATCCCTAAAAAACTATTACCAAACTTTTGCAATGCACCCTCACCTTGGGTTTAACATAAAAAATATGTCATGGAAGAGGAAGATCCATACATTTTTTACATCAATAGTTTTTCAGAGACCCAAGTGGCATGGATGAGGATCACCCTTAGGTGGCTATTTACATATATATCACTTATAGATAGCCCTCTACCTGTATGCATGTCTGACTGCACACTCCATTTGGATTGTGGGGCTTATCTGCCTTTTTCATTCTGCTGGCATGGCATGCTGGTCTGAAATTTCTAGGGTGTGTGGTGGCCCAGGGCTAACTTGTTAAACTCAGTTGATATGGAAGAACTTTGGATAGGAGGTTGGTGTAACAGGGAGATAACAGACCCTGTTACTAAA
>NW_005842853.1:452498-497920 GCF_000455745.1 Alligator sinensis | reverse complement strand
GAAAGAGAACTCCATAGAGCCTAAACGTGAAGACAATAAGATGAAGTCATTCACTGACACCACGGCAAAAACAATGCACACCTATTACAAGTTAAGAGAGAGTTCCCTGATAGTGATTATAAAAAAGCAGAGATAAAAGGGAGACAGCTGCGAGAGAGATGATCTCTGGAAGGGAAAGCAAGAGAGAAGTTCAACAGAGAAGAAGGAATCTCCCTGTGAGGAGGCCCAGGATGGGAAGTACCTCATTGCAGCAAGCAGGTAGCCTGCAAGAGAGGTTGGTGCTTACCTATGTAGTTACCAGAGGAGACCGTGGTGTCTCTATGGAGCGGAAGGTCAGAACGTATTATTCCTGAAAGAGAAGAAGGAGATAATTTGGGGTGAGCTTCACTAGAGGCTAATCACCCAACCTTAAATCTTACATAGACTGTGTGTACCCAGTGTTTTGATGTAATCATGGTGTTATCGTTTAACTGGAGACTGCAACCAATTATGGTGTTAAAAAGGGTTATGATAAAAATAACAGTGAGACTTTGTGGCTGATCTTTATTTATTCTCCCATCAAGGCATGGAAGGACAAATGAAACTGTGATAGACAGGAAACCTCCTCTAACAGTTGGTTACTGCCCAGGGCAAGCCATTTTTTTTCCATCTCTGAACTCCAGGATGGAGATTACTAAGCCAAAGATCATCAAATGGAAGACTTTGATCACCTGAAAGGCAGATGAGGGAGTTACCTGAAGGACAGGCTTGGCAAATGGATCTTAAAAAATGGACCTTTGCTGTTGCTTTAGAGGAGGCATGTTCAGGAGAATGGAAGGGCACTGGCTCTAGGGGCAAAAGACAGAAACTCCATGATTTGGAGATGAAAACATGCAAGAAGGAAATCTGTGGAGAAGGAATCCTTGCTCTGTGGAGATGACTGTGGACTCCTAAAAGGACTCTGATCTAAACTCCCTCTTGCAGAGGGAGGAAGAATGCAGCCATGTGGTCATAGTGCGTCTTTTGGCGCCTTTGAAGGTTCCGCAACTTGTGGGAGGCATTCGATGGTAGTCTAGGACCGCCATTGTAGCAGGGAGGGTACTGCACAAAAGTCTTTCCATCAGAAGCTGTACTGGAGCATACTCAAGACCGGTAATGGGCGTGTTCCTCAGATTGAGTAATGCCAGATCTGAGCCATCCTGCAAAGTCTTCTAAAACATTGATTTGATGGTCTGAACCGTGCGTTCAGCCTGACCATTGAATTGTGGATAACCAAGACTAGAATGGGTGATGGTTATGCCCCAGTCAGTCACAGATTGTTTCATCATGTGACTTTCAAATGGCACATGATCACAAACAATTTCTTTATGTATGCCATGGTGAGCAAAGACAGATTTCATTTTGGCTATTACCACACCAGCTGTCTTGTCAGGCAGGTGCAAAACTTCAGGGTACTTGGAGTAATAGTCGACTATCATCAAATAAGACTGTCCTTGTAGGTCAAAAATGTCCGCTGCCAGTTTTAGCCAGGGCAGGTCTGGGATCTCATGTGAGATCCTGGGCTCTTTCTGAGTACTGGATTGGAGTTCTGGACAAGGTGTGCAATTTGCAATCCATTGCTCAATGTGGGCATTCATCTGAGGCCAATACATGATTTGTCGAGCTCACACTTTCGACCTTTGTGTGCCTTGATGGGGCGAGTGAAGCAATGTCATCATGTTGGTCCTCGAACCACGTAGAATGATTATTTTTGGCCCAATCATAAGCAAATCATCCTGCATCTGGATTTGGTCTCTGAGAGGCCAGTAAAGCTTTAGTTTAGGTTTAACTTGTTTTTGCCTGCTCAGCCATCCATTAAGATGCTGGGCTCTAAGGGCCTGTAGTTCCCTGTCAGCCTTTGTGTGCTCCTGTAATTTCTGGAGTAACTGGCCAACGAGTGGATCTGTTTCAATCAGACCGTGAACTACCTTGTCTGAGTGGAAAAGATCAGGTTCAGGGGGAGGAGCGAGCGTTGTGGCTCTAGAAAGCATGTCAGCCACTAACATGTCTTTGCCTTTGGTCTAGAGAATCCAGATGTCATATTTTTGGAGCTGCAACAGCATCCCCTGTAGTTGAGCTGGAGCCTTTCCTATGGGCTTTGCAAAAGTCACTTCCAGGGGTTTGTGGTGTGACTGGACCCTTACCTGGGTGTCATACACATATTGGTGGAACTCTGTCATGGCAAAGGCAATTGCCAGAAGTTTTTTCAATCTGAGCATAATTTCTCTCAGATTGTGTTAGAGCCCTCAAAGCATATGCAATTGGCTGCGTCTGCTGAAACAGACATGTTCCTAGGCCATCTTTGGATGCATTGGCTTGGATTTCCAGCTGCTCTGCTGGGTTGAAGTACCTGAGCACAGGCACCATTGTGCTGGTTTGCTTGAGCTTATCTAGGGCTTCCTGATGCTCGGGTCCCCATTGCCAGATAATGTCATTCCTGAGAAGCACTCTCAGCGGGGCCGTCAGGCTGGACTCATGCAGAATGTATTGTGTCAAGTACTGAATTGTTCCGAGGAGTCTCTGAAGGCCTTTTTTGTCTGTTGAAGGGGGCATCCTGTTGATGGCTTCCACTTTGTCATCGTCTGGTTTGACACCATCATTTGAGAAGATGTGGCCCATATACCTAATGCTGTCGACTAAAAACTGTATTTTGTCCTTATTAAACTTTACTCCTTTCAGACGTGCTCTTTCCAGGACTTGTTTCAGGATAGTATCATGCTTCTCTTTGGTAGCTGCTGCAATGAACATGTCATCTGCAATTATGTCTTGGAATGTCACCAAAGCACTCATGATTCTTCTGTTGGAATACTTCACTAGCTGACTTAATACCAAAGGGAAGGTGATTGAAGTGGAACCATCCCCATGGGGAGTTAAAGGTCCACAGCTCTGCTGATTCCTTGTCCAATCTGACTTGCCAGTAGCCATAATTTTCATCAAGAATGGTGAACAGCTTTTTACCTGACAAGCTGCTTTGCACATCCTCTACAGTGGGAATAGAAAAGTGTTGCCTTAGTACTACGCTGTTGAGGTCTCATGGGTCTAAACACAGCCGTAGCAAACCATCCTTCTTTTGTGTGATCACAAGGCTATTGACCCAGGATGTGGGCTTAGTCATCTTTGTAATGACTCTCATAGCTTCCAGCATTTCGAGGGCGGTCTTCAATTTGCCTAGGGTCGCATAGGGAATTTTTCTACACCCATGCACCACTGGTGGTACTGCTGGGTCAACATAGATGTGGTGGGTACCAGGAAATTGGCCCAGCCCTTCCAAAGTGTCCAGGTATAGTTTGAGAAGGTCCGCCTTGGTTGCAGGTATTGTCGGGGCCATTCCATGGGCTCTTCTGATGAGGTCAATGGTGGTGCATGCCACCCTACCAAGTACTGGTGGGTCACTATTGTTGGTTATATAAAAAATTAAATTAGATTCATTAGCACCAGATCTGCAGTGTGCAATGATTGCACCTTTTGGTTTGATACACACATCATAGGGTGGCCATCGTAGAGGACAGTCCAGTTGTCATTTGTTCTCTATTGATACGAAACTGGATGCCTTTATGTCCTCTATTTTTCTCTTCAAGGGAAAAATAGAGGACATAAAGGCATCGGTTCCATATCAATAGAGGACAGGGGACAGAGTAGCAGAAAACCAGAATGTCCTTTATGATGGCCACCCTAGTGCACCACCAAATGCAACTAATGTAATGTGAGTTTGAGTCTTGCATACTTTTCCTTGCAAAGCCTTTGCTACATCTACTGGAATAGTATTTGCTTCTGCTTCAGTATCTAACTTAAACTGACAAGCCAGCAATCATGACTGTGCTATATGAGGCATTCTGGTTATCAAAGGTCTGTGACTGCTGTTTGCAGACATTGTGCCCATAGATAGGGTACTGACTCCTTTTGCAGACTTTGGAGCCTCTCCCTTTGATTTGCAGATTTTTGCAAACTGGTTCACTCCAGAGCATTTGTAACAAAGTTTCTCCAAAAGCTGGGCAGGATCTAGGCGTGTGTGTGCTTCTACACCATTTGCAAACTTCACCCTTTGCAGCTTGATGACCCTCCTGTGGAGCAAACTTCATTGGTGGTTTGCTTTGCTTTTGCAAATTGCTGTGGCAGCTTTGCTTTTACTCAACTGTATGCAAGCTTGCTTCTGCAGACATAACACGAGCCTGAGCACCTGTGAGAGCCTTTACTCTACAGATATCCACAGCCTGTGCTAGGGTGAGGGAGTGGATCTCCAGAAGCCTTTCCTTGAGTTTGCTGTCAGTTATGCTGAAGACAGTTTTGTCCCTCAACATAATATCCTCAGCAGATCCAAATTCACAACACTGTGCTCTATTTCTGAGCTCTGTAACAAAATCATCTACGCCTGCAGCCTCATTATATCTAAGTTGCCAGAACTGATACCTTTTGAAGACAGGGTTTTTTCTGGGTTCACAACAGCTCTTGAATGCTGCAAGCCCCTCTGTAAGGGTTTTGTTACTAGGGTCTGCAAACACCCCTTGCATGCTGTTGTAAATTTCTAGGGCTTTATCTCCAATGCAGAATATGCTGAAGACAGTTTTGTCCCTCAACATAATATCCTCAGCAGATCCAAATTCACAACACTGTGCTCTATTTCTGAGCTCTGTAACAAAATCATCTACGCCTGCAGCCTCATTATATCTAAGTTGCCAGAACTGATACCTTTTGAAGACAGGGTTTTTTCTGGGTTCACAACAGCTCTTGAATGCTGCAAGCCCCTCTGTAAGGGTTTTGTTACTAGGGTCTGCAAACACCCCTTGCATGCTGTTGTAAATTTCTAGGGCTTTATCTCCAATGCAGAAAAGCATGACTGCAATTTTATAACCCTCTGCCTCTTCCTCAGCCTTTGTGACTGCAAGGTATAATCGTAGCTTCTGTTCCCATCTCCTCCAGTTCTCCCCAAGATTTCTAGTAAAGGACAGTGCTGGTGGAGGTTTGAAATGCTCCACTATTTTTTTTTTTTGAATGAAAGCTGCAACCCCCTTAATCAAGTTGCTGGTGACTCCACTGAGAGACAGGTCACTGCTGACACCATATCGTGTTTGACCGTGGCCACTGGGTTCCAGGAATGGGGCACTCACTCAGACCTCCATGCCCCTGGGCTTCTGTCCTTGAGTCACCATTCAGCAGAGACCAGTGGGATGGTAAACAGCTTTATCTTTATTAGGAACAGGATTCAGCAACATGGACACTCACAGCTTGCAGGGAGAACAGCAACAACCCACCACCCACAAACCACACCCACCGGGCATCAGGGGGAAAGACTGAACCATTTCTCTGCAAGCCCCTTACAAGTACTTTCCATATACCACACATTCCAGCCATGTGCTCTCCAGCTGGCTGGGTGCAGTGTGTCTTGAGACCAGAGAGTAGGCAGTCCTGGGCTGGCTGTTCCCGTTTCCTTGTGCCTCAGTGTGGGGGCTCCGTTGCAGCACATGGAGCTCCCACACTGCAGCACCCTGCCCTCTCCAGCCAGCCACAGAGCAGTTGGCTGGTGTACAGCGTGCCTCAAGACAGGGGAGCAGGCAGAGCCCCTACGCTGATGCACATGGACCCTTACACAAATTAGCAGCACTGTGCATGGTTTAACATGAAAGGGTAGAGTTTGTGATGCTGCAGAGAGGCTTGCGGTGCCACAAGCTGCATGTGCCTGCACATCTGGATCCGGCCTTTCTGTCTCTTGTGTCTCTCTCTTGTGGGGGGTTAATAAATGCAATACCAATCTTTGGTTTTTGCTGGATTAAGTTTGCACTGATTCCTGTATTGCAAGATTAAATTAAATATTTCTGAATGTCATCAAAAGCTTTTTCCTCTTAATTCTATTGGAAGGAGTAAAATGTGAAAATAAAATGATTTCCTAATTATTTATTTGTAGTACAATGTCTACAAAACCCTAACCAAGGTCAGAGTGCCACAATGCTTGCCACTGTAATTGTACATCCTGGGAGATCACCCTGGCACAGAAGGCTCCAGGTCTTTATTGACAGCGCATGGGTACATCGCTGCAACTAATTATAGACTCTGAAGTTGTAGTACAAATACATTAGATTTTAGACATAAGGCTTATAATTAGATATGATGCTTTATTTTTGCAAAATGCTTCTGTATTCAACATGGCTTGCTAATTGCTTCTGCATATAGGTTAAAGGCAGCTTTACACATAGAGTTTCACAATCGCACCTGTTCAATGACCTAAAATTACACGAAGATAAAGGGTTACTAAAGGACATTGAGCTTACCACAGCTTCCCCAACACGCATGTGCCTTCATCTATCCCATAATAAGTTGAGTCTAACTTAAAAGGTCCTGACATCCTGTGGAAACTTAGATGTAACGGTAAAATTGTGAAACTGCCAATAGTTAAGAGACATGCTACAGTTCTTTGTTTAGGTAAGCTATAAAAGACAAAGACTGAGGGTCGACTCTGCTTTGGGTTACTTAACCCCTTTGTCGACCGATTGTGCAATCAATAAACTTATAATGGACCCAGCCTGAGTGTGACTCCCTCCTTGAGGTATTTGGGAAAGGCCTCCAGGGGCACGAAACTAGCTATTTGTGCAACAAAGTTAATGGGACTTTGTGTGGGCAGGGAGATATGCCCTCATCTGTAGGATTGGGGCTCAAATAGATAAGAAACATGCATGAAAAAAGTAGCATTTTGATCTTACAGATGGGGAATTGAGAAAGAAAGATTAAATGTCTTGTCCAAGGCTACCTAGGGATTGGACCCAGAATGCAGAATTGAGTCAGTCTCATGAATCATAGTCCAGTATCTTCACCACCAAACCATCCTTGCAATTAAATGAGAAACCAGTTATATTGCAAAGCAAAGGGCATCCCTTTCTCTTGCACTCACTCCTGGACTCATACACACACATATGGAGTGAGCTCTGCAATCTGAACTTACATTTTCCTTTTGCTATATCAAAGTAAAAATATCATTGAGTGTTAAATACAAATTGCAGAACCAAAAAGACTATGTGTAAATAAGACATAACATTTACAGTTTCCAATGTGTAATTGCAGGACACCAGCTGGTACAATGTTAGGAATCAGATTTCTTCCATTTTTGCTTTTAAAAACATCTGCTCTGTTTGTGATCTAAAGTAATTTATACTTTAGAGATTTTTTTTTAAATTCTTTTTAAAGGTATGAAATAATTACACCTGTCAGGTTCTGTTGGGGATTTTTCTTTTTTAATTTTAAATTCCAACACTAACAGTAATAAGTCACTTGCAAGCCTGCATAAGAAATAATTTGGCCATGCTTCTTTCCTTCTATTGCTACAATGCCGTGTTGTAGTGGACTGAATGCAGTGTAGCAGCGGCAGCTAAAAAGAGTTTGAAAACACAAATGATGGCTTTTAGTAAGTGTGAAAGCTTTGAGTTTGAAGAAGATGTAGACCATTAGGCCATATTCTAAACTCAGTTAAGCCTGAATACATCCAGAACCTTAAAAACAATGGATTTATTTTGAAACTAGATGAACTAAGACCAGAATCTGGCCAGCTGCCTCTGCATGGATATTTAGTTATTCATTTTATTCATTTATGATTATTATCTCTCTAGCATCATAGTTTTCTCCATAGCAACATAGAAGAAAACTAGAAGCAGCAATCTCAAATTGCAACTGGGGAAATGTAGATTGGTTATTAGGAAGAACTTTCTCACCATCAGGGTGGTTAAGCATTGGAACAGGCTACCCATGGAGATTGTGGAGTTTCCATTCTTGGAGATTTTCAAGAGCAGAGTAGACAAACAGTTGATTGGGATGGTTCAGTCAGGAACGATCTTGCTTTGCACTGGGGGTTTGTCTAGATGACCTTGTGAGGTCCTGTCCAGCCCTACCTTTCTATGATTCTATAGTTCTGCCTCCTTCATAGGCAATTAATCAAAAAGTCTACTATCCAAGGCCCTCATCTAGTGTGTGGTCCCTTTAGCAAACTCTGAATGACTGATTTTATTGAAGGTTTATAGAAGTACTGGACTCTACTGTGGAACATGTTGAAGGATGGCGTTTTTCAAAGTAACACCTTTTTTTTTGAGTATTTCTATTTCTTCTAATGGGACTACTTATGTGCTGAAGGACTGCATGATCTAGCCATGTATTAGGAAAGCAAAATGATAATGGGACAGATGGTAAAGAATGGGAAACATGAGTTGGGGTGAATGATCAAGGAAGGACGAGAGGCACTTTAGCTAGATGCACATTTGAGGTGCTACTGCTGTTAACCCACAGTCTGAAAGGAAAGAAGCAAAGTTGGACCGGAGAGAAATTTGTTGTGTTTTTTTCTTCATAGATGGAGAAAAGCCATGTATGCCTAGTTTTAAATTACTTTTAATTATAGTTTAAGTGAAGAAAAATTAAGAGTGAAGAAAAATAATTTAAAAATTACTGAGACATTGCAGGGTTGTGTCTTTCACGCAACAGGCAACTACCTTTTGGAAAAAAATGGCAACCTTCTCTTCCCCTCACAGATGAAGAATTTTTAAACCCAGGACAGACATAAGATTTGAAGCTCTTAGAATCATAGAATCATAGAAAATTAGTGTTGGAAGGGACCTCAGGAGGTCATCTAATCCAGCCCCCTGCTCAAAGCAGGATTATCTCCATCCAGATCATCCCAGCCGAGGCTTTGTCTAGCTGGGTCTTAAGAACCTCCAAGGATGGAAAGTCTATTAAGGTATATTAAAACAACGTGGCTCTTCAAGCACCTTTGAACACTTCAAAGGGCAAGTGGACACATACACCCTATGAAGTGCTCCAAAAAAACCCCCTGGATCAGAAAGCAATGATTTGGAATCACATTAATGTAAGGATGGTTGGGTGAGTGGGACATGAGCCCTGGGCATTACCAAAGAGGGGTGGAGGTGGGGAGTCCAGAATGAAGTAGGGGACATTAAGATCTGTTTCTGACACATCCTTCATTGTCTGTCTTGAGTGTTAAGAAGCCCAGGCACCTAAATCACAAACTAGGCATTCCTCTACCTACTTCACTATTTCACAACAGGGCCCAAAGTGGTAGTATTCTCAGAATACCTCTAACCAGGTGGGTTCCCCATAAAACATAGCTGCAACAGGAGGAGCGCAGTATCTGGAGTTCTCAACTGGTATGTGAAAGACTCAGGCAGTTCTGCTTTATCTTTTGGCTAAGGGAGATTTAAACTCATGTCAATGCTCTGAATACCAGGGTAGAAGGTGTTTTGGACAGAGGTTCTTTCAGTTCCTCCTATTTAAGCCTTTCAGCTTTGTATGGAGTAAATACATATTCAGTGGCCAAAGTGGGAGAGAAAGAGAGCGTGAGAATGATTCTTTAGTTTAGGGGAAGAGTTACACAGCTAGGAGAAAGATGGCTTTAATTCCAATCTCTGTTCTAACTACTATTTCTGCATAGTAAATTTCATAGTTAATAATTTCTAACACTGTGTTCTGTGAGAAAAACCTGGCTTGGGGGTTTAATTCCTGATGAGGCTTCAGAACTGTCACCATGCATTGTACAAGGCACAGGGTGCTGGATTCTACCTGGAAAAAGTTAGATACCGTAAGGTTAGGGTGGCCATCATAGAAGACATTCTGGTTTTCTGCTACTCTGTCCCCTGTCCTCTGTTGATACGAAACCAGACACCTGGTTTCGTATCAATAAAGAACAGACTGTCCTCTATGATGGTCACCCCATGTAAGGCTGTGTATTGCAACACCTAAGTCCTTTAACAAAAATTTAACATTTCAGTGTATTTACATTGGCGGGTTCTCACTGTTTACTAGCCACTGAGCTGTTGGTAAACAATATATGTGGCAGACTTACCTGCTCGAGCCCTGGTGCATCCCAGGCTTGAGAATTCTCAGTGCCGATTGGTGGAGCCCATTCACCAATTTGGGAAGAGCAAGGAGGACCCGGAAGACCGGGGGCTTCTTGCCCCCTCCCCTTTCCCACAGGGAGGGGGCAAGGAGCCCCGGACCGAGTTCGGACCTGCAAGGTGCAGGTCCGCTGGACTTCAGGGGGTGGAGCCCCCTGAGGGTATAAAAGGAGTGGCATGTGCCACACAGGACAGCATGGCGAGGGATCTTGAAGAGGGAAGAGCCTCCACCAGGATCTCTTCTTCACCCCAGCAGTGCGCAGATCAAGGCACGGGGCTCAGGCTCTGGGAGCCGTGCTAAGGCAGCTGGAGGCTGCATCCCCAGCAGGGGACTGGACAGAGCAGTGTACAGACAGGCACATGGAGAGCTGGCCCTGGGAGCAGCTCGAGCCTGCTCAGATTAGCCCCAAAGTAAGCCAGATAGCCAAAGCCCCACAGTGTGGCCCAGCCCAAAAAATTAAAAGAGCCCGAGAACCTAGAGCAGGGCCCAAGAAAGGGGAGGCCCAGGTGTAAGGCTAGGTAAACCCAGCCAGCAGCCGCTAGCTTCCCCCCGAGAACTGGAAGAACCCTCGGTGCCCAAAGTGGGGCACGGTATGTGGAGGGTGTGACAGCTGAAAATTATGTCTGTGTGATAAAGGTGCTTGCTGAAGGCTCTATGAAGATTAGACCAAGTGTTTTTCTGTATTTGTTTAAATATTAAGCTATATGTTGTTGCTAAGAGCCTAATTAAAGTTTAAGATGTAGTAAGGCCTTGTATAAAGTAAGGCCTAGTACATTTAGCAAAGCTTTGAAGTAATAAGGCCCTGTGGCGTGGTTAAAATTAACATTATCAAAGGAATGCAAGGCTTGTACTGCTATTGGTCAGTCTAAGGACAGTTGAAATAAAAAGAATCTGAATGGCTGTAAGTTATCAGCACAGTTCAAAAGTTATACATTGGCTGAAACATCCAGAAATCATTCAGAAGGAAGATACAGCTCTGTGAAAAGGATTAATTAGCTGTTGACTCGGATCAGTGGGCCCGTGGATCTCAAGGAGCCCAAGGAATGAATACCAGGGTGCTTCCCGGTACCTCTCGGACAGCGTTGACCAAGGATGCCTGACTTCACTGAGCTTTGTGGAAAAAGAAACTGTTTGTACATCAGGCATCAGAGCGGACTGCTGATAAGTTGCCAATGTGAATTAAGGCTGTCATTGTTTGTCTTGTTATTATGCCTAGTTGTGTTTTTGTTAAGTCAATAAACCTTTCTTACCTTTCTACCCCCCGACCATACTCTCAATCCCGAACCCTCCACAGGCAGCTGGGACATAAATTGGCATCAGGAACAGGATTGAGAGGCTCTGGTCCGGAAGAAAGGTCAGAATGGAGGGAGTTGCGTGGGCCCTGTTGGTGGCTTTGCTTAAGGAAGAGACAGGTTTAGAGAATCCCAGGTGGGATAAAGATAGGTTGAGACCTGCCTGGAGTGACCCGAGAACTGTACCCAATCATTGGGCTAGGTTTGGAGTAAGCACATAATGTGATGCCTGTCGTGGCTGCTGGCCATATGCCTGCGTTTAGGGGCAGAAGAAAATGCCCAGCTCTGGGAAAAGGTTACCTGGCTGAGAAAGGAGTTAGAAGATGTGAGAGATTCCAACAGTGTGGCATGAGAGACTGCGCGAGCCACTCAAAGCCATTTGGAGACTTTAGAACAGAGGGAAGGAAAAATTATGATCGCACATGTGGCTGCTTCCCTCCAGAAGAGGGCGCAGTTGGCACAGGCTGTGGAGCCATCCTTCTACAAAGTACAGCAATGTCTTTATGGAGAGAAACTGGAAGTTGAGCTCTGGGAAGATCAAGGGGAGGAGATTGATGATGAGCCTGGTGCTGAACCACCCCTGTATGACCTTGCCCAGAGGGAGGAACCTAGCCAGGTCTTCCCCGTGGTAGTAACCCGTTCAGGGCCACAAGGAGGGACTCCCCGAAAAGAGCTATGTTCTTTTACCCGTGTGAAAATGTGAGATATACAAGAACAGCATAAGCCCAAACCAGAAGAGCCAGTAATAGACTGGCTAGTTCAAATGTATAGTGAAGGAGCTTCTGCAATTTCTGTGAGTAGAGCCGAAGCAGCCCAAATCATTCTGTGCCCTGAGCTCCAGTTAAATCAGTTTGCAGAAGGTAATGAAAATGTTACTTTGTTTTCTCCTGCACTCCAAGCCACTGCAGCCAGTTATGGTCATATGGAAGAAGAGCTTAACCCTGCCCCTTGGGCGTGGGCCAATTTAGAGGAGGCTGTCCTCTGCTTGTATCAGTTTGCACTAACTGAAATAATTCATGCAGCAGTTTGGACTCGCACACCAAATGCAGAAGTCATGACAGCACCATTGCGGAGGAGGTTTTGCCGCACCCACAGAGTGCAACTCAGCCCTGTTGGCGTTGGAGCCAGAGGCGGTGAATCACCCGGTAAGAGATGCGATCTGGTGATTAGTGCTGCTTTTACCCATTTTGCAGAAGCCAGGGCTGGCTAAGCCAACAAAACCTGCCAAGGCCATGGTGGTGGCCTCAGCAAAAGACAAACCCCCTGATCCTCCCGAACTGTTGGAAAAAGCTGGGTGAGGCCGGCCCAAGACTCCATGAGCAAAAATGTGGAAAGACGTGTTGGCTGCTGACTTTAATAAAGTGCAAATTGATGGATTGCCAACCAATGTAACAGCTGTAACTCGATGTAGTATGATCCCACTAACCCTGCCTCCCATGAAAGGAGTACACAGACCCCAGTATCGAACTCCCCCTGAGGCCACCCAACCTATCCAGTATACCATAAGGCAGCAGTTAGAAGATGGGACTATTATGCGAACCCACTCTCCGTATAATAATCCAGTGTGGCCAGTGCGCAAGCCAAATGGAGGGTGGTGGCTGACTATTGACTTTCAAGCTTTGAATGCTAATACTGACTCCTTGACGGCTGCCGTCCCATCACTACCAGCCTTGACAGAAAGCATCCAGTGTTATGGGCCTGCGTGGATGGGATCTGTTGATATCAAGGACATGTTTTTTGCTATTCCTATCCATGAGAGTCACTGGCCAGTATTTGTTTTCACATGGATAGGGCAGCAGTATACCTACACCGTGTTGCCCCAGGGATGGATACACAGCCCCACCCTGGCTCACAGGGTTTTAGCTACAGTAGTTCATGAAGTCCAAGAAAAGTACCCCAATGTATGCATGTGGCAGTAGATGATGTCATGGTAGGCAGTCAAGACAGAGAGGCTGCCACCAAGGCCTTTGAATCATTAAAAGATAAAGTGCATACCTTCAGATTCACACTGTCTGAACAGAAAATCCAAAAGGTAGGGCCCCTATTTCTAGGAATAGAATGGCAGAATGGGGGGCCCACAATACCAACTGAAGGGCTGCGAAATATAGTAGAGACCCCGATTCCCACTAACGTGAAAGAACTGCAAGCCCAATTGGGAGCACTCAATTTTTGGCGTATGCATATTCCTGAGTTTAGTGTATTAGCTTGTCCCTTGTATAACCTATGTAAGAAGAGAATGGGAATAGCGTCCTGAGCATAAATATGCCTTACGAGCCCTTATGAAGTGGTAACTGTTCATGCCTCCCTAGCAGCATGACATCCCAAAGGAGAGCTTTGGTTCCATATAGGTGTCTAGGAAGGAGGACCACACTGGAGCCTGTGGCAGAAGAAGTCCTCAGAAGCAGAAGGAAAACCCCTTGGATTCTGGAGCTGAGGCTGGAGAGGAGCAGAAGCCAGATATACTCTCTTAAAACAGATGTTGAGTGCAGCAACAGCGGCCCTGGAAGCCACAGAAGCACTGAGAGGAGAATTACCCACAGTTATCACTACTCCGATACCTATTCTCAGAATGGCTCTGTCAAACCTCCAGCTACCACCTGGGGGGAGAGCCCAAGACACCACTGTCCAAAGGTTGATTTATTACATTTTAAGCCAGGTCCAACGAGTAACCCCAAAGGGACACCCTGCATTAGTTGAAACAGTCACAGAAAGTACAATTAATGTTTATCCTGATCAAAGAAGCTTCAGTGAACCTTCACCCATCAAAGAAGCACCTCCTTTCTCACCTGAAATGGAGACCTCAGCCAATGTTGAAGTCTGGTTTACAGATGGGTCTGCTTGAGGTCATGCCTGGAGAGCAGCCACCTTGAGAATTTGAGATGGCAAGCAAGTAGTATTATAAGGCCTCAGAAAAAGCGCTCAGTATGCCGAGCTCAAAGCAGTGCTCGGCGTGGCTGTGTGGGAATTAGTAGAAGGTCTGTGTCCTAGAAAGCCCATTTGTATTTATAGTGACTCCTGGATGGTAGTAGATGGATGTACTAAATGGCTACCCCTATGGAACAAAGAGAACTTTAAAATACGAGGACAAGACATTTGGAGCCACGAGGAATAGGAGACCTTATGGAAGTTAGCTCAAGATAAGCTTCCTCTACACATCCGACATGTGAGTGAAGCACATCAGAATAAGGCAGGAGAAGGCCCAGAGGCAAAGTAGAATAGGCGAGTTGATCAGCTAACAAGAGAAGAGGGCTCTGAAACCTTGTATATTGAAGAAGAAAATAAAGCAGCTAGTTCATCATTGCCCAATTCCTCCTCCCACTGTACACCCGCAGAATGAGCCGCAGAAAGACTACATCGACAACACGGGCACCCTGAGCATGATGTAACCACCCACCTGGCCATGTCTTAGGGTATTCATGTAACTAAAAAAGAAGCACAAGAAATAGTTGATGCATGCATCACCTGCCACAAGGTCAAAATGCAACTAAAACCCTGCCTGACTGTCCTGTTGTCATTACATGAGGGAAAGGTAGCATGGAAAGTATGGCAATATGATTTCATAGGCCCCCTCCCTCGGACTTCCCGGAAGTGACAGTATGTGTTTGTAGCTGTAGAAGTTGCCACAGGAATAACGTTCGTCTGTGCCTCAGTGAGAGCTACAGCCCAGGACACGTGTGCAGCACTGGAAACTGCTAGCTGTGTATCCACCACCTATAGAACTACGGAGCGATAATGGCCCTCACTTCCGCAATCATCTTGTGTATGACTGGACTGCGAAACATAGCATGTTATGGACATATCACATCCCATACCATCCGCAGTCTAACGGATTGGTAGAGCGAGCCAATGGCATCCTCAAATGCAATTTGCAGTTGGACGCTGGCTTGGCTCTTAAAGACTGGGACTTGCACCTGGATCAAGCTATCAATTGGGCCAATAACTGACCCCATCCAGGAGGTAGCCCTATGCATCAGGCTTTTGGATTGGGTGGTCCCCACGAGCCAGCAGTAGAGTGACCTAGGGGTGGTGAACCGGGAAAGCTCCAGGCAGGAGATCGGGTGGTAGTGACGCATCCTCAAGGAGATAAATGGGAGGGGACACTATTAGCAAAAAGTGTGCATAATACATAGTGGGTATTTAAGATTCATCTAATGGGAGCCAAGCTCCTTGTTGTCTTGTTCCTACAGATTGGATCTGTCCACAAATACAGCCATAACCATTCCTAATTGAGTCTGTCACTGTCACCAGTGAAGACGAGTCCTGCTCTGTCACCAGTCTGAATTGACTGGCACCATAAAGTGGTGGACTGTTATAACTGTACTCTTTTTATTAATGCCTTATTGTGTTTCCTGGGTTGGGCATGTTTACTATCCTTCCTATTACCCAGATGTTAATGAACTTGCTCCTGAAGACCTCAAGGAGTGGCCTGACCCTGAAGAGCATCCCCCGGGAATGCACTCAGATGACCTTCACGTGGTCCAGCCGCAGTTTCCATACTGGAAGAAACTTGCCACCCCAGACCAAGTGAAGTCCTGGTCTTTAAGTAGAAGAAACAAGATAGTGGACTGGCAAGGTGGTAACTGTCAGTGCACCTGTGGCACCAGTTATTATCTTGGGTACATTCCCTACCTGAAGGCTGGAATGGCTAACTGTGGGAGGGGAGGTAATTGTTGTAGCTGTGCTCATTTGGGAGTTTGTTGTTACATACTTCCTGAGGGAAACCCCGTTGAGCTCAATGCCCCTGAGTCTGTGCCCCTAATTGTGCATTCTGCATCTGTTCAGCCTCTTGAGTCACTGCGTTTATGGGAGAATCTGCCCCCTCCCATTCCTATGGCTGACAACACTCTCCAGCAATGGTGTGAAGCTCACCAGGTGGGAGAGCGCATTACAGGCTGGAACAAGTTATTACATGGTTTGTAAATCATACCGATAGAGAGGCGTGGTGGAATGGTACCCACTTTAATACAACTCAAAGGAGGCTGTCTCTACCACTTATCCCCATCCTTTTATACCAGTAGGGTTCCTAAAGCAAATCAGTGCTATGATTCTGCCAGGGCAGTGCCGTTTCATTAACCCAATACAACATTGTCCCCATGAGCGACAGTGGGAACTCTTTCACTCTCTGGGAGGTGAAGCATGGTTACAGGCTCCCAAAGAGGGAAGGATAAATGTGACCTGTGAGAGAATGGGGTGTTCACTACTATCTCTGGCCATTCCCCCATGGGAGGCCCTGACACCACCCGTATATAACTCCACACCGCCCATATATAACTCCACTCACAGGTTAAAATCCCAGCCCTCCTAAATGCTTCATTGTTCACTGCCCAAGTATTGTTCAGACCAGAACAATGGTATATCTGAGCTACTTTTCCAAACTGTTTGGCAGGAGCCCGTGTAGCTGAAGGGTTGCTTAGATGAGAATGGCCAATCATTTTCCATTCCATGAATACAGTTAAGTCCCGCAGATGAAGAGATGCTCCAAGTTATCTTTAGGATGGATTTAACTCAGCTATGCATGTATAGAACTTGGACAAATCCCAGAAAAACACTGAAGGAGTAGCCAATCTCCAACAGGCAGTAGGGCTGCTCGCTAGCGGAGACATGTTCGAAGGAAAAACTTTAGAGCACACTGACAAATTGCTAACTAATGTAGGATTAGAGACAGCCCATCTTGCCCAGGTCATGATGGATACTGCTTTTAAAGCAGAACAAATCAAACTTGGAGTACTGCTTGTGCGCAAGTTCAGTTATCATTAAATATGCATTTTTCCCAGGTAATAAACAATGTTAAAAATAGAGAATGGCCCCCTGGTTTGGAGCATCATAGAATGCCTGCAACATTTAAAGAAAGATACCCCTATCAAAGTACCTGGATTACCACCTGGGAAGGCTGTGATAAAGGAAAGTGGAAAGTATTCATTCCTGGTGCAGGGGGTAGAAGATGGAAACTGGACCACTGCTTATTTGCTAAGCACAGGGCTAGGAGGAGCATGCCTTTGGGACTGGAATCTGCATTGCCCCATATGGGAAATAGTTACCCTCGATGGCCCTCGGTATGTAGCACAGTTCCCCTTAGTTCAAATTAATTGGATTAGGGACCCAATGGAAAGGCTGGGCTCTCAGCCCACCTAACATGACCTGCGTATATGAGTTACCTAATGTGTCATATGTAACAATAGGGCAACATGTTTGTTGGGAAGGACCAGGTCATTTGCTGCATAAAAATGGTACCACCTGGACTTTCTGCAATTTGTGTTACTTAGGAGATAAAAGTGGAGCCGTTGCTCTACTGCAATTAAGTAACCATACTATTGCCCTAAAATAGCCAGAAATTTCCTCTGAGACTATACCTCTCAACTTTACATACCCACTTCATGGGTATCATATGTAGACATGCCATGGTTAAAAAACTGGAATGAAGTAAAAAATAAGCTGCAAAGCCTTAAGGCAAAGGCTTGCCAAAGCACTGAGTTGGCTCTCCTTGCTCAAGAGGGTGGGCGAATCATCAGTTTAGCTGTCAATGTACCCAAGCCATGTAAATGGTATGATGTAATCTGCACTATTGATGTGTCACCAGGTGTCACCTCAACTACATAGCTAACCATCTTAAGCATCATAGTATTCTGCATTGCCCTAGTGGCAACAGCTAAATGGTGTTTTAACCATTGTTGTCATAAATCTGTTCATGCTATGCAAGTTAAATTTAAAGGTCCCTCCTCATTCCATGATGTAGCGCATGTGGTTTTGGCATCTCAATTGTAGCTAGCATAGTGCTTCACCAAGCAAGGGCTGGAGTGTAACAGCTGAAAATTATGTCTGTGTGATAAAGGTGCTTGCTGAAGGCTCTATGAAGATTAGACCAAGTGTTTTTCTGTATTTGTTTAAATATTAAGCTATATGTTGTTGCTAAGAGCCTAATTAAAATTTAAGATGTAATAAGGCCTTGTATAAAGTAAGGCCTAGTGCATTTAGCAAAGCCTTGAAATAGTAAGGCCCTGTGGTGTAGTTAAAATTAACATTATCAAAGGAATGCAAGGCTTGTACTGCTATTGGTCAGTCTAAGGACAGTTGAAGTAAAAAGAATCTGAATGGTTGTAAGTTATCAGCACAGTTCAAAAGTTATAAATTGGCTGAAACATCCGGAAATCATTCAGAAGGAAGATACAACTCTGTGAAAGGGATTAATTAGCTGTTGACCTGGATCAGTGGGCCTGTGAATCTCAAGGAGCCCGAGGATTGAATACCAGGGTCCTTCCCAGTACCTCTCAGACAGCACTGATCAGAGATGCCTGACTTCACTGAGCTTTGTGGAAAAAGAAACTTGTACATCAGGCATCAGAGGGGACTGCCGATAAGTTGCCAATGTTAATTATTCTTGTCTGTCATTGTTTGTCTTGGTACTATGCCTAGTTGTGTTTTTGTTAAGTCAATAAACCTTTCTTACCTTTCTACCCCCGACCATACTCTCAATCCCGAACCCTCCGCAGGTGGCTGGGACAGAAGGGAGGTCTTGGCATGAAGCAGATGGTGCTGGGGGAGCCTATGATTGAGCAGAGGACCCTGAGGCCCGGTTGACAGCTCCTGCAAAAGAACTGTAATTTGCTGGTGGAGGTGGGTCCCACAGGGGAGAAATGCCTGAATTAAGACCCCCCCACCAGAGGGGAGCCCTGGGTGAAAGGTTCCCTCCCAGCTAGACCCATAGGAGGGGAAGCACCCCTTGCTAGTTGGGATCCAGGGGTAGATGTGCCTTGTATCATGTAAAACTGCACCTTAAATTTTGTAAGATTGTTATCATAGTTATGGATATGTTGTATAATATGTGATGGGATTGGTTTAGTTTGTATAATTGGTTCCTCGTTGGTGTGCTGCCTGTTCACACTGCACCCCTTCCCCTTCCTTTTCTACCTGGTTGTACGCTGCCAATAGTTCCTCTGGGTTCCCTATAAACTACCCATTGATCCCAACTTACCTTGTTCACCCCTCCTCCTTGCATGGGCATCCTGTGCACTCACCGGTTGCATCAGGCCTCTGTAGGGCACAGGTTTGAGAAGGCCATCCCCAAGGTGGGTTGCTTATTGGGACAAGCAGTCCCAGGAGGTGGTTCCTGGCTTACCGTATTGTAAATATTTGTATACTTACGGGAAGTTTTCCTCTGATATCTATTAAGATATTTACCTCTATATATATATATTGGGTAAGAATAATATTTAAATTATAATTCAATAAATGTAAATAGTTAAGAACGTTGGCGTGGAGTTGACTCTATAAAGGAAAGAGGGACCCGAACTCAAATCACTGGTGTCCCTCTCACAGCACTGTCTCCTGCCTCATCTATCCCTTCCAGTTGAGGATGGGCACATCCTTGGGTGTTGCCGGGCTACAGATAGGTAAAGTAATCTCAGTTTTGAAGGGGCCACATAGAGCCTGTGGGATGATACCATATTGCTTTAATATACTTTTCTATTTTGGAAGAGAATAGTAAAAGGGAAATTGACTTAGTTCCAGCTAAAAAAATTGGCTTAGTTCCAGCTGTGAATTATTTGTTTGCTTTACCAGAGAGCTCAGAAAAATAGTAACATCAGTTCACATATATCAGTTTAGTGCTGATTTTTGCTACAAATCTGTGCTGAGGAATATCCACTGAACGTTTAGTTTTTATTGAAACCCTTTTTGGTACATGTCAGTAGGCAAAGGACAATTATTGTTCAGTTACAGTGTACTGTTTTATGATTTCCAATACTTCAGTGCATATGGGATAAGGATGGTTGGAAGGCATGGGACTGTTTAAAGCAATTTAACTTCAGCTGGATTAAGAGCTCCATGAAAAGTGTTGGAATGCCTAAACCATTTTCAGTGCAGAGCACAGTAAGAGGTTCTATTGATTTTACAAAAACTGAAACAGGATTATGTATTTTTGAGCATCCTTGACTGGCACTTTATCTACTGATGGCACTTTATATATATTACACAGTCTCGATCTATATAAACTGTTCCACTGGGTGTCAGGGCATAAGAAAATTCAAATGACCTATGCCTCAAAATCAAATGACTGTACTCAGTCATCTTCTTTTTGTGGTTGCTTTAAGGAGCTGAATATGTTAAATTTATTGTACAATAAACAATCCAGTGAGCCACCTATTCTCACCTCCCTTCTAGTATAATATTTTTTTAAATATTGGGATTTAGAGAAGGAATTTTAGTTCTCATGTGTTTTCTCCTTTTATATACCTTTTCCCTAGATACAAATGGTCAGGAATTTCTGCCTTCACAGTAAGGGTGAAATTCAAGGCAGAGACTGTAAATGTGTGTGTGTGTGTGTGTGTGTGTGTGTGTGTGGGGACCAGGTTTTTATATGTGTATATATACGTATACACATATTAGTGGTTCTCAACCTTTTTAGACTCGAGGCACCCCTCAGAAAATGTTGCTCTTAGTTTTCACACTTCTTTAACTAGAAAAAAGTAATGGAGTAGCTTTTCTATTTCAAAAAAGCTCAGAAAGACTACAATAATGGATTTATGTTTGAAATCTCTGGGTTAATCTTGTGAATCATGTTGGCAGACCTAACAGTAATAACATTGTGTGGCACTCCAAGGCACCTATGAAAGAATCTCAAGGCACCCTGATTGAGAATATATATATATATATATATATGCTCTTGAAAAAGCCACAACTGAGAGAGGATCTACAAGGTATGAATCTTCAAACTCCACTCAGCCAAAGTCTTGCTTCTTTTACATTAGCGGGGGTTAGGCTTTTTAGCAGGTGTGCCACAAGTTAAGCCCTGCATCACTCCAGAGTACCACTCTGAACCCTTATCTCTGCCTGATCTGTTGCTCTGTGGGTGCATCTACACGTGCCCCTGACTGCATTTGGTACTGCGTACTCATTTAGTACTTCATAGTTCATAGTTTCATAGTTTTAGGGTCGGAAGGGACCTAATAGATCTTCTAGCCCGACCCCCCGCCAGGGCGGGAGAACAACAAAAGAACCCTAAACAAAAAACGGGACTCAAATGAGTCCAGCCGGGTGGTTATCCAGCCTCTTCTTAAAGATCCCCAGGGTAGGGGCCAGTACCACCTCCCTTGGAAGTTGGTTCCAGCTCCTAGCCGCCCTAACTGTGAAGTAGTTTTTTCGGATGTCCAATCTGTACCTCCTCTCCATCAACTTGTGCCCATTACTCCTTGTTATGCCAGCGGGGGCTAGGGGAAACAGCGTCTCCCCCAAACCCTTCTGGTTCCCCCTAGTGAGTTTATAGACGGTCACCAGGTCCCCCCTCAGCCTTCTCTTGTGGAGGCTGAATAGGTTCAGGTCCCGCAGTCTCTCACTGTAGGGTCTGCCCTGTTGTCCCCGGATCATGCGGGTGGCCCTCCTCTGGACCCTCTCCATGTTGTCCACATCCCTCCTGAAATGGGGCGCACAGAACTAGACACAATACTCCAGCTGCGGCCTGACCAGCGTCGCATAGAGGGAGAGGATCACCTCCCTGGCTCTACTCGAGATGCACCTGTGGATGCACGACAAGGTCCGGTTAGCCCTGCCAACCATGACCTCGCATTGTCGGCCCATGTTCATCTTGGAGTCAATAATGACACCAAGATCCCTTCCCGCCTCCGTGCTCTCAAGTAGGGAGTTCCCCATCATATAAGTGTGCTGCTGGTTCCTACTACCCAAGTGCAGCACCCTGCACTTGTCCGTATTGAAACACATCCTGTTCCTGTTTGCCCACCCCTGTAACCTATCCAGATCCTTCTGCAATCTCTCTCTCCCTGCTAGCGTGCTCACCTCCCCCCAAATTTTGGTGTCATCAGCGAATTTAAACAGGTTGCTTTCCACCCCAACATCAAGATCGCTGATGAAGAAATTGAACAGCGCAGGCCCCAGGACCGAGCCCTGGGGGACTCCACTACCCACCTCCCCCCAAGTCGAGTATGATCCATCCACCACCACCCTCTGAGTGCGACCCTTCAGCCAATCTGCAATCCATCTGACTGTGTAGGCATCTATGCCACAGTCGCCTAGTTTACTAATTAGGATGGGGTGAGAGACGGTGTCAAAGGCCTTGCTGAAGTCCAGAAAGACTACATCCACCGCGACACCTGCGTCCATGGCCTTTGTGACCTGATCATAAAAGGCAATCAGGTTGGTCTGACATGATCTCCCCCTAATAAATCCATGCTGATTGCCCCTGAGCATCATTTCTGATGCCGGCCCATCACAAATGTGCTCCTTGATGATCTTCTCAAAGAGTTTCCCCAGGATTGAGGTAAGACTGACGGGCCTATAGTTGCCTGGGTCCTCCCTTTTCCCTTTCTTGAAGATGGGGACCACATTAGCTACCTTCCAATCATCTGGCACCTGGCCCAAGCACCACGATTGCTCGTAGAGCCGTGCCAGGGGCCCTGCAATAACCCCAGCCAGCTCCCTCAGCACCCTGGGGTGGAGAGCATCCGGACCCGCTGACTTGAACGCGTCCAGCCCCTCCAGAAGCTCTCTAACCCGGTCCTCCCCAACCTGAGGTCTGAAGGCGATCCCCTCGCGTCCGGCTTCTATCACAGCAGGGAAGTCCCGGTCCCTGCACAAGAAAACGGAGGTGAAGAATTGGTTAAAGAGGTCCGCTTTATCCTCTGACGCAACCACCAGATTGCCCAGCATATCCTGCAGGGGCCCAGCATTACCCGGCGCCTTCTTCATCCTCCCAATATATTTGAAAAAGGACTTTTTGTTATCCTTAATCCTGGACGCTAATCCGAGCTCTATATCCGCCTTGGCCTTCCTAACAGCCCGCCTGCAGGCCCGAGCAGAGGAGGTATACTCCTCTTTGGAGATTACACCCCCCTTCCACCGGGCGTACGCCACCCTTTTGGCAAGCAGGCATTCCCGGACACCCTTGGTGAGCCAGGGGGGCTTTTGGACACTCCTCCCCCCCTTGCTTCTTGTTGGGATGGACACCCCTTGGGCCCCGAGTATCGTTTCCTTAAGGAACGACCACTCCTCTTGGACGCTGAGTTCCTCTGCCCTCAAGGACCCCAGTTCCTCTCCCACTAGTCTCCTCATCTCCCTGAAGTTGGCCCTCCTGAAGTCTAGGGCTACCACCTTGCTGCGGGCCCTTGACCCTCTACGCTGGATGGTGAATTCCAGCACGCGATGATCACTATTGCCCAGGTGGTCAAGAACCTGGAGGCCTCTTACCAGGTCGTCGCCTGCGGCCAGGACTAGGTCCAGCAGGGCATCTCCTCTGGTGGGACTGTGCACCTCCTGAATCACATGCAGGTCCTGCAACTCGGCCAAGAACCTCCTGGAGCGGTCCGTCCCGGCTGACTGCTCCTCCCAGCAGATGTCCGGGTAATTAAAATTGCCCATGACAACTACATACTTGCTTTAGAACATCCACTGGTATTGCACAGTTCCAGCAATGCTTGGTTATTTTTAGATGCTATGTCACCATAGCGATGAGCTGTGGCATTGTAGCTCATTGCTATGGTGACATAGCATTGGCATCACGGTTTGTGCCTGCTGACACTGTAGCAGGTGTCACAGTTTGTACCTGCGACAAGCTACATCACCATAGCTCATCATTACAGGGATGTAGATTTGTGTAGATTTGTGTAGATTTCCACTGCTTTCTGCTCTCTGTCTTGTGCCCCCTGTCCTATCTGTTGCTCTGCCTTCTGTTCCCTGCTACGTTCTCTGCTCCTTATCTGATCTGCTGTGTGCCACACACAGAGGTTGCCCGTGTCATGTGTGGCATGCATACCATGGGTTGGCAACACCTACACATTTCTGAATGCCTTGAGCTCCACAGGAGACCTTGGGGGTAAAGACTGGGATCAGGGTTGTGTTCTGTGCAGATATACCCTTGATACCATTTCAAAAGCATTTTAATCATTTAGGAAATGTCTACACTGTGTCCCTACTACCGGGGTGCACACTCTTGAGTATGCCCTGCCCACCCCTCCCACTGACATGTTCTAAACCCAGATCCCTCATGGTCAAGGATGATCATTCAAGTAAAGGGTTGTAAATGAGTCCATTCATGGATAAGAAGGCCAATCCTAGAGCCGCAGAGTCTCTGGCAAATGTCACAGGTGGTTAAAGGGAGAGTCGGACCACAGATTTCTGTCTTGTTTCCTTTCCTTCCATTTCTGTCATTTTTGTGCCTCCAGGGTGAGACAGTTTTCCTCAAAGTAAGATATGCTTTTTCCCATAAGGTGTTGCCCTATACCCCTGTCCTGGGCTAGTTTTCCCAATTTGTGGTGTCAATGCCACACTCTTATTGGTTGCCTTGGGATATCCTTGAAGCATTTCCTCTGGCCCCTGCATGTCCTTTGTGCTTGGCTGAGTTAGGAGTATAGCAGTTGTTTTGGTATCTCTACATCAGACATATAAACACAATTCCCTATACACCACAGCTGCTGTTGAATAATCAACACTTCCATACTGCTGGTGTTAGCATTGGTGAGAACATTGGGATTTGTGCAATGCTCCTCCCGTTTTATGCCAAGGATCTTCTAGAGGTAGGGCTGGTGAAGGCATTCCAGGCTTTTCAGGTGGTCCCTGCAAGTCACTCAAGCTTCACAGCCATAGAGAAGAGTCGGGGTTACCTGGTATAGTAGGAGCTTTGTTTAAGTCCTGATGTCATGATCATTGAACACACAATGATTCAGTCTTCTGAAGGCAGAGCTGGGACATTGGATCCTATACTGGATATACTGGATCTCCTTATCCATGTTGGCTTTCTTTAAGAGATGGCTGCTGAGGTATACAAAGTGTTCAAACTTCTCCAGCTGCTGTCTGTCACTGAGGATTTTTGCTAGGGGAGTTGATTGGCCTGGAGCATGCTGGTGAAGCACCTTTGTTTTTCTGATGTTAAGGGTCAGTCCCAGGCACTGTTAAGCTTGAGAGAAGCAGTTAAGGGCTATTTCCAGGTCCTTCTCAATGGACGCATCTATATGAGATGCTTACTATGCTTTAGACTAATAACATTGCATAGTAGCATGTCATGGCAAAAACTGGGCTAATAGCCTACTGCACAGTGTTATTAGGTTAATGTGTAGTAAGTGTCACTAAATAATCATGCACTGGGACCACTGCTCAGAAACGTTAGGTACTGCGCATTTTGTTAGTACTTTATTAAGGAAGTACTAAACTAAATGCACAGTATCTAAGGCACATTAATGAATGTGTAGACATGCCCAGTATGTGCAATGGCGGGTGTCTCCTCTGACTGCTGTCAAGCATGCTGGGGACCAAGGTACTGAGAGTGACCACAGTGGAATGCCCTCAGAGTGTGTTCACCAGTGGATTTCTGGGTCTGGAGTATATGTGGGGAGGGCACTTGTGGAAACTGTGTTCAAGAACTTGTGTCTTAGTAGTAGTGAGGACATGGCCTAGAAATACCCATAGGGACAATGGAACATCTCACACTCATTGAGGACTAGGTCAGCAAGAAAAGGATTGACAAGGGAAGAAGTAATGGACCACACATCTGCCTCAGGATGGCAGGCAGCCTAGCCAAGATTGCAACTAAAATTTTTTGTTGCAAATTGGCCTTGTGAGTCATAAGCACATTCACCACATGGGTAGGAATCCTTCAATATCTCCTCTGGCTGAGATGGTCAGAGTGAATAGCTTTAGATGCCTTGGCTAGGCTGTCCTTGAATCTGGGGCACTGACAATTATGATTTATTTAACTAATAGCAAGTGATAACTTAACACCACAATGCTAATACTCCTGAAATCTAGCCAAGCTGTATTTCATGTCTCAACCACTGAAATGGCGTTAGTCTGTGAAAGCCAAAACAAAATGCAGCACTTTGTCATTTTGCAGCATGTGGGGTAGCTCTAAATCATTTGCTAGATCTTTAACACTTTCTGTCCTGGACTGCCTGATCTTATCAAGCCTTGGAGCACCTTAGAAAGCATTTATCCACAGGCCATTTCCACTGAGAAGAGGCATTTTTTTTGTTTGTTTCTCATCTATTATGAACTCTTATTATTTATTCCAGAGGCTTGTTTGCTATAATAATACAGGTTGTCCTACATTCATGATGATGTGTAATCCTAAGTAAGGCAATATCTGCTGAGGGCACATGCAAATGTAGCCCTGCTCCATGCCAGTTGGAGGGCATGAGCAGTTCCAACAGAGCAGCACAGAGGAACAGATTAGACATGCAGCTGGGACCGGTCAGCCTCTCACCTGTGCTTGAGGGATATACACAGAGCTGGACCAGGAGCCCAAATTAGGACAACAGCTGTAGGCTTTAGAGCCAGCACAGGGCTGGGACTCTTTTGAGGTGGCAGCTGAGTTCAACAGGGAGGAATTATACATGGAGAAGGAGACTGTAAGGGAGCATGTTGCTGGAGTGGAGGCAGTTTCTGAACTGTTCTCTGTGATATAGCATAGACAATTATATTATTTTTCTCTTGGCCAACAAGATGGACAGCCAGCAGCAACCAATAGGCCTCAGGCGATCACTGGGGCTTGATACCATGAGAGATTCACTCTGGCCAAAAGGACAAGCTATCACTTTCCCAACAAGACCTTACATCTTTTGCTTTGAACTTCAATGCTACTACCTAGGTCATGCCCAGAGGGAATCTTTGGAAGCTCTGTCATATTAATGAATAAATACATTTTGTGGGGGTTTTTTACATTCATTGTTGCAGGATTGGCTAATTACTCATTTATTTGAAATACAAGATGCCTTTGCTTGTTTCTCTTGCCTTTTTTTTTTACTTATGTCAATCCTTTCCAGGAATAAAACAATTTTCTCAATCTGTTGATTTCTGGCAAAGATGAGACGTCAGAAATGTTGTTTATTGCTTGTACACCCAATCTCTGAGTGGAAATACTGAATCCCAAGAATTTGGTATCCATTGGAGCTGAGTATGAACGACTCATGCCTCCTGAGACTGGGGGGGCACAGTGACGGCCCGCAGGTGGCAGTAGTGTCAGTGGCAGGGGCATGGTGGGGGCGGGGCAGCGGTGAGCGGGGACTGCCCACAGGCAGCAGCAGTGACATCAACAGTGAGGGCAGGCCACGTGGAGACCACCCGCAGGTGGCCATGGCGGTGTCAGTGGTGACTGGGGGGGAGGGGTGGTGAGCAGCGACCACCCGCAGATGCTGCAGGCAGAAGCAGCGGTGGCCAATCTTGTGGGGGGGTGGACATCTTCCCCCGTACCGCCACAACATGTCACCTATGGAGCTGAGCCCCTGACAATGGAAGAATAAGGGGCACCACCATTGTTGGGAAGAAGAAGTGCCTCAGATGTGGACTACATAAGCATGAATCTCTAGAATTTCAGTCAGAACAGACTTTGGGATCTATGAACAAAACAGACTTTGTGACCTTTATGACTTTGTGACCTCCAATGCAACCTATGAAGCTAATTTTGAATTTACATTCCTTGCATATTTGGGCATAGCATGTTGAACAGTGCTTCAGACTGCCACCGTCCAAACAAGCCCCACCAACTCATTCCTGTTCCAGGTGTGCTCCATATTGAAAAAAGTCATATACCTGCTTTTTGGTGTGCCCTCCATCACTCGCAGTCTCCTAGTTTTTGCTGTAGTCATGAGAGCAGACTGAGCACAAATACTATCACCCTAATGACCACAGTAAGTGCACAGAGTGGGGATGAGTGAGTGAACCTTGTTTTCATCGCAGTGTTCCTGAGCATAGTCAAACATAGGAATCATAGGAAAATAGGGCTGGAAGGGACCTCATGCAGTCATTTAGTTCAGCCCCGCCTGCTCAGGTCAGGATTGTACCTGACCAAACCATCCCAGCCTAGTGTATGTCTAAACTGCTCTTGAAAACTTCCAGGGATGGAGAGTCCACAACTTTAGTAGGGAATTTATTCCAGCGCTTGACCACCCTCATAGTCAGAAAGTTTCTCCTAATCTCCAACCTAAATTTCCTCTGCTGCAGCTTGAGGCCATTGGTCCTAGTCCTGTCCCCTACAGGCCTATAGAAAAAAGTCCATCTCCATCCTCTCTGTAATCACCCTTCAGGTATTTGAAGACTGTTATCAAGTCCTGCCACTGTTTCCTTTTTTCCAAACTAAGTAACCCTAGTTCTTATGGTTATGAACCGTTGACTCATAAGACTTGCCTCCTAGGCATTCATTTTGGTTGCTCTGCACTGGACTGTTTCCAAATTTTCCATATCCTTCTTGAAATGCACAACCCAAAACTGGACATAGTACTCCAGATGAGATCTCACCAGTGCTAAATAGAATAAGAATCACTTGCTTTGATTTGCCAGTGACACTTCTGTTAATTGCTGGGTTACCATATTTCCAGTTTCAAAAAGGAGGAAACTTGTGTGCGTGTGTGTGGGGGGGTATTATAGTGAGGGGGGCAGTGATATGTCCGTGCCCTGCCTCTGCCGCTCTCTCCCCCCCCCCCCAGCCCGGCTGCTGCCCCTCCCTCCTGAACCACAGCCCCCTGCCCCCCCAACCCTGCTGGTGCCCCTCACTTCTGAACTGCAACCCCCTCCCCCTCCAGCCTTGCTGCTCATACAGCTCCCTGCTACCCCAGAAGGACCCCCCCATCCCTTTCCCCCACCTCCCCCATCTTTCTGCCCTGCTGCAGCCACAGTGCTGCCAGGCACCTGCCCTCCTTGCATGCCATCCACAGGCGCACACACACACACACATGCGCGCACGCGCGCGCGCACACACACACACACACACACACACACACTCCCCAGTCCTGGCCTTCCAACCCCGGCTCCCCACAGAGTTACCTGCCTGCAGCTTCCAGGCCATACACAGAGGCATATGATTCCCAGGCTTCCAATTGCCTTCTCCCACTCTCCCCAGCCTCAAGCAGCTCCTTGCTGGGCCAAGCGGGAAGTGCCATAAAAGTGGAAACACAGAAAAATCCCAGACATTTGCAAATATTTAGAAAACTTCCCAGACGGAGATAGAAGGACCAAAAAAGAGGACATGTCCAGGAAAATCCAGACATATGGTAACACTAGAATACAACCCAGTATGCTGTTAGCTTTTCTTGTAACAAAAGTACACAGTTGGCTCATAGTCAACTTATCATCCACTATAAACACTGGGTCCCTCTGTGCAGTACTGCAGCCTAGCCAGTGATTCTGAAGTCTGTATTTATGCTTTCAGTTGTTCTGTCTAAAGTACGGGACTTTGCATTTGTCCTTGTTTAATCTTATTTCAATCATTGCAGACCATTTTTGTAGACTAGTCAAGTCATTCTGATCCTAGCCCTACCCTATGGAGTATCTGCAATTTCACACACCTTGATGTTGTTTTCAAGTTTGCTAAGTGTGCACTTAGTTCTATCATTCAAATCATAAACGAAGATATTAAATAATACCAGACTCAAGAAAGACCCCTGGGGAACCCCATGTGATACCTCCTCCCAGCTAGACATTGATGTATTGATGACTAGTCATTGAGCATGTTGTTCCAGCCACTTAGGTATCCACCTTGTAATACTTTCATCTAGTCTGTACTTCCTTAGTATGTTACTGAGAATGTTGTGAGAGACAGTGTCAAAGGCCTTGCTAAAGGCAAGGTATATCACATCCACTGCTCTTTCCCCATCCATAGAGCCAGTCACCTTATCAGAGAAGGAAATAAGGCTGGTCACATATGATTTGCTTTTGGTGAATCCATGCTGGCTTTTCCTGATAATCTTGTTCTCACCTAGGTGCTTCACAGTAGGTTCCTAGAGGACCTGTTCTTTGATCTTTTTAGGTGTTGAGGTCAAGCTGCCTGATTCTATCATTCCCTCAATCCTCTTTTTTCCCTTTCTTTAAGATGGGCACCATATTTTCCCTTTTCCTGTCATCTAGGATCTCTCCTGACTTCCACAAGTTCTCAAAGAGGGTAACCTATGGCTCTGAAATCACCTTAGCCAATTCCTTCAGTACCCTAGGGTGCATCCCATCCAGTCCTATCAACCTAAAAACATATATGTTCTCTAAGGAATCCCTACCCTGTTCTGCCATTACTCTAGGCTGCTTGTCTCCTTCCCTATCCCAGCTAATTAGTAAAACACTAAATAATGTGCTATTGTCATTGTTTTAACAGAGGAAGCAATCTTAAGACAAAGCTTATGAAGCAAAATTTTTTTACTATATCTTTTAGTGAACCAAGTATATAGTAGTTGCTAGACAAGTGCCCAGAAGTTTGCCCAACATCTCACCCAATTATACAGTTGGTCCAGTAAAAGGGATTACCCAAAAATCCTTGCTTCTCACATTTTCTAGAGCATCACCACTACAAGCCTCCCTGGCAATCTCCAAAAAGAGTCTTGATGCCCACTTTGTTGGGGTCATCTGACTCCAGTAGTCTTTCCTTCCTATGTGCAGGGGGGCTGGACCCAATTATCTGTAAGGTCCCTTCCAGCCCCGAACAACTATGAAACACTTTAATTCTACTTAGGATTATGTGATATATTCTATGATTAATGGGAAACGGTAAAATAGGCCAGAAAGAAGGTAATTATATATAGCATATATGACAGCAAGAAAAGGTTTGGTTTCATTGTGCAATTCCAATTAGATAATAACCCTTAATAAACAGTTGTTATTTTTTTAACAGGCCTCTGAGGCTGCTGACAGACACGAGGGGGAAAAAAACCACTTAAAGAAGCAGCACATTAATTCGACTCGCCTCTGCAGCATCTGTATAGGTTGAGTGCTTCAGCCAGATTTTTGGCACCTTTTATCTAATAACTGATTCAATCAACTATTAGATAAAAGCACCAAAAATAGCCCCACTAAACCACCTATATAGAGACATTGGGAAACTGGGTCCAACAAGCATGAAGCCTTTTCTGGGCATGGGCTGGGCTCAGTGTGGGGGCGTGCTGAGTTTAAAGTAAAGCACCATTTTTTAGTGCTCTTTCTAGGGTTTGAATTACACTTTGACCCTTGGGAAGGTCTGCAAAATAAATTGGCCAGGGTCAGGGCCGTGATCATGAGTCCCTGCCAGTACCGTAGGGTTGGGGGGAGCGTCAGTGGCAGCTGAAAGAAGCTGCTGCCACTGCCATCTGGGCTGCTTAGAAAGGCACAGGGTGGGCCAGGGGCTGTGCATGGTGGCACATGGGCTTCGGGCTGTTGGGGGGGTAGGGAGAAGGGGTGCTGACCGGCCTGTGGGGGGGCTCTTGTCTCTTATGGGAGGCTCAGCACCCCTTCAAGCTCCCTGTAATTCAAACCCTGGCTTTTTCCTGGCTTTTTTGTTGTTTTACATCTGCAAACAGCTTATGCACTTAAATTCTGCCAAACACAGCAGTCTCATCAGCTGACAATTTTAAGGCCACCATGTGACTTCAGTGTATTGTGTTGACACATATAGAGTGGGGAGAAAACCTGAGATAGACATAAACTGCTATGCCCTGCAAATTACACACTATACTATAAAGGGAGCTGGAATGGCAGGGGTGCTAAAGTGCATTGTTGACAGCCCAGAGACCCAAGCTGCTTTCTAACCTGTTGAACTGAGTGGAAGCTCTATTCTTAGGTTACTTGCTTCTCACATGCATCCTGGACCATCATAGCTATAACACCACTCCAGCGGAGGGGTAGAAGGTAAGGGAGGAGTGGCAGTAAGAAGAAGGAGGAAAATAGAGAAGGGACCAGAGGATTGATTTAAGCAGGGGAAACCATGAAAAGTTTATCAATGAAAAAGGAAAAAAAAGAAGGAAGATAAAGTAGTCTTGTATAGAGACTTGAAGAAAAAAATGGAAATGCTGGGGAAACATGAGTAAAAATTATAAATGATTGTGTAAAATAGGGCAATAAGTTACACTAAGGTTTAATATAGATGTAGGGGAGGAGGTTCATGCAGACTGAGGAGATGCAAGAGACCTGAATCTCAATAGGAAATCTGTACAGAATCTCACTGTTCATAAATTTGCTGTAGATTTATTATGTCCCAGCAAAGTACAATTGAATAGTAGATAAACTGACTATTTTTTTCTTTCCATATGTTTTCCCTCTGGATCTTGAACCCCATTGCCCCATTGACATCAATAGCATAGCTTCCCTAGACTGTAGCAGTGTATAATCCAGTCCTATCTTGAGATTGGAAATGCAAGGAAGTTCTTTTAGAAATGCTTTCATGAGCCCCACCTGATTTAACAGCTGTTTTGCAACAAGGCAATTTTTTCCCATCCTGATCAAGTGTAGAGAACCAAATTAGTAAGAATAAGATTAGGGGCAACCAGGGGTTTTTTTCCACAATCCTTCCAAGGACCTGAGGTTATGCACATGCAACACATGATGTAGACACAAGGTATACTTACCAAGGAATAATGTCACTTCACTCAAGGAAAAAATGGAGCAGACACAAAATATACAGCTTTGTACCAGTGTAATTTACTCCATACTGGGATTGGGTTATTCCTTGGAAAATATTATTCCTATACACCAGAGTAAATTTCACTAGGGTGCTAGTGGCATGTCTGCTTCCTTAGTCATTGTTATCCTGGGATAGCTCTGTGCTCAGTTAAACTAGCTCCATTTGCTACCTAATGGTACTAGAATAGTACTTACTGTTGGCTGCTAGCTTAGGAAATATGGTCATGTATCCAGTCCTGGTTATGAAGTAAGTTTACTGTAGAGTAAAATCTGGGATAAATTATTCCATAGGAATTATGCTGCATGTCCACTGTGCCCGTCTGGCCTCGAATATCCAGTCACATGCCGCTCTGGCTCGGATGTTTGGTGGTGTTCACCTGTCTATCCAAGATATAGGATCAGCAGCATAGCACAGACACAGGAGGGCTTTTCCCCCTGGTTTTTAATCATTTTTGCATGATGTGACATGGTTGCTCTAGAAGCTGAGAAAGAGCTGGAGATTGACATCCTAGCCCTCATTAATATCAGGCTGTGAAGGAGTAGGAATTATATTAGGAAGAGAAGACACCAGGACTATTCTAGACAGACAAAATTCTTTGGGTGAATCTGATATCTTTTATTAGACCAACTTAAATAGTTGGGGAAAAAATTCTTAGCAAGCTTTCAGGTTTAAAAACCCTTCATCAGGCTGAGGAAACCTCTGTACTTGGTGTGTGCTCTTCCTGGATAGAATGAATAGTAGATAAGCCTGAGGCTGGTATGCATGCAAGGAAGGCAGTCAGTGAAGATTTAAATTGAGGAGGGTGAGAGACAGGCCGAGGAGGGGGGGGAAGAGAGAAGGGGGATGAATGTAGCAGGGGGAAAGGTACCTGGGGAGTCAGATGCCAGGCAGGTTATAATGTGTCATAAATCCAATGTCTATATTTAGTCCATGATTTTTTGTATCCAGGAGGTTGATGAAGTGAAGTTCATAGGCTTGTCTGTGAAAAGTGTTTTGTATATTCCCTTTGAGGATGAGAATCTGAAAGACTGGAGACAGAGTGGTTTTCTTGTGAGAAATGTGCCCCCACAGGTAATTGGATATTCTTGTCTTTGATAGATTTCTGGTGTGCATTCATTCTGGTGCGCAGTTGTTGTTTGGTCTCTCCTATGTATTTTCCATCAGGGCATTTGGTGCATTGGATGAGATAAATTACATTTTTGGAGGTTCAGCTGTAAGATCCAGGAATGCTGATGGCTCTGTTGTGGGGTGTAGTAAATGTGGGGTGATGGAAATGTGTTGGCAGGTTTTGCATTTCTTGTCGATGTGTTCTACACCATAGGAAGTTTGCTTCTGGTGATGAGGTTAGTGAGGTTCAGTGCTTGTTTGAAGGCTAGGATGGGTGGTTCTGGGAAGGTCTCTTTAAGAATAGGATCTCCTTCTGTTATGGGTTGCAATTATTTGAGGATTTTCCGTATTGGTTGGAGGGAGGAGTGATATGTCATAACCAGCGGTGTGCGATTTGTGGTGGGGGGCTCTTCTGTACTGCAGCAATTCTTCACGTAGTATCTGGGTAGCTCTTTCAAATGTGCGATCCATCTCTATGGAGGAGTGTCCTTGTTGAGTGAATTATTCTAAGCATTTCTTTCATAAAAAGGAAAAATTGGGAGAGAAAAAAAAGAAAGAAAAACTTCCTGCATAGAACACAAGCTAGAGGAATATTTTCCATTGCAATTTTTGTGGCTAGGTCTAGATCCACTAAAGCTTTTGTGGCTACCTTGTAATTCAACTTAATGTTTTACCAGTTAGCCCTATATAACACATGCTCTTGGAAAGCTTAATCCGGACACCATGCAAATATTGTATTTATATTAGGGCTTAGTTTAGACAGGCCCTGTAAAAACAGCTCTTATTGAGCAAGGCAGTTACATTTGTCTAAACACAAGCAGTCTTATTGAATCAATGGGATTAAAGTTATATTCATACATAAGCACATGCTTAGAGTTTGCCTAGAGCACTGTACCTAGTTCTTATTGAGGGATAAAAGGGTGTGTTGTAGTAGACCAAGAAGGACAAGAAACCTCTGAGAATCACCTCGCAGAACTGTGTTGTATTAAATCATCTATGCATTGTCAAGGTGGTACAGTCCCTTCTCTCCCCCTTGTTTACTTACCCCACCGTTTGGAGATTTAAGTGCATCTGAAAAGTGACTTAGGTCAATGGGGGACTTGGGGTGCACAAGAAAAGCAGGAGTAGATGTCTTATTAAGGGTGATCAGTGGAGGTAATCATCATTCGCTGCATTAAAAGCATTCACAATGACAGATATGTGTCATTGCACTTTCCCTGAGTGATAGTAACTCAAAATAAACGTCGAGAAAAAGTACGGTTTTATTGGTGATATGAAATTCAGTCTTGCTTCAGTGTATTGTCTGTGGACAAAGTTATATTGGGCTGATTGTGTCTCTTCCCTGTCGTCTCAGAGCAAGAACGTTCCAGGTAAAGAGTATGCCATTACTTCAGTTAAAACAGATTTTTTCTCCTGCTGGCGACAGATCATGCCCCTCACTGAAAAGAAACTTGACACTGTCATCAGTTAAGGGTGTATTTCTCTACACATTATAATTTTATTCCATGAAAGACTTGGAGGAGAAGTCATTAGAGACTCTAGTGAGAACAAAATGACATCATTTTATCTCCTAAAGAATATTTCAAGTCAGAGGGTTCACAGGGGCAGCACATACCTTATATTTTGGTCATGGGTTATTTAAGGTGAAGTAGCAAAGCTGGTTTAACATTCCAGTCAGTTTGTATCTTTGCAAAAATCAGGATGTTAATACATGGGAGACTTTGATAAGATTTACAAACACAAGGGAGGCTGTAAATAATAGTCACCTGGACACTTAATAATCTGTACATATTTATAGAGCGCCAAGATCATCTGACAAAGGATCCTTTGGCAATGTTGAATATTGTGATCTCTCTGACATCTTGAAAATCCTCTTCCTGGGGTCAGCAGGTAAATTAGCTTTTTTGACTGTTAAAATTATTTTAAACTTCTTGATTCTGCCTGTTGTCTTACTCAGCAAGCTCCTATTACTCACTAAGCACCCTGGTAGCTGGAAGTTCAGCGGGGTGCAGGTAATAGCTTCTATTATATACCTCATCCCAGCTGAAAATAAATTGCTGCCTGCTGCACAGAACGCAGCAGCAAACACAACCATTATCCACCACGAAATTGTACTTGCCACTGGAATTCATCCACACCCCTGTGCTGCAAACTCTGAAGTTCTGCAAAATGGACATGTGATCCTATACCCCTTTGCACCGAGCTGGTTTTTGACACTGAAGCAAATGCACTGTTTTCCAGAAGTCTGCTAGCTAAAGAAGTAGGAAGTGGCCAGCAAGCTTTTGAAATGAGTTTTGTGACTCCATGCAGTGCCCTGCCTTTTAAAGATGGACACCACCTACCACTGCCTTTGTGCTGCTCAAAATGCTGACAGATGAAACAGTTACCAGATATTGCTTTTGTCCTGAACCAGAGCTTTACATGAGCCAGCCAGTGATAGTGGCATTATATATCCTTGTAAAGCTATGTCTCCTTCATACTACCTTTCCTTTTTCTTCCTGTTTTTGACTGATGCTCTCCTTGTTTTGGAGGTAATTGTTCAGCCGTTATGCTGACTATCTCTACAGCACACTATAATCCCCTCACTAAGGCAACCCCAATACACAGTAGCTCAGAAGGCTGCACAGTAGGGCTGTGTGAAATTTTGCCGGCTGTTTTGTTTCGACGCTGTTTCAACTCATTTTGAGCTCAAAGCAGCAAAATAGAAATGAAATCAAGGGCTTTGAAATAGCCTTGGAATGAAATGAGGGCAGTAAAAATGTTTTGAAAGTTTTGAAACATTTTGAGTTTCGAAGCTGAAGCTGGGCTTGCTTGCAGGGAAACGTAAAGTGAGTAGAGGGAGGGGGAAGAGGGTGGAAGGACTGCTCTCATATTGACATGTGTAGCTGGCCAGTGACTGTGATCCTTCCCTGAGGTCCCTTCCAATCCCAGTGCTCTGGGGGAGGAATGGAAAAATAGCATTGTTTGAACTGAGCTGCTTTCTGCCTTGGGGCCAGTTACTGAGCTGTCTGGCGGCAGCTCAGCAGCATCAGCCAACAAAGGCTACCATTCATTTCCTACTTGCTAGACTAGCAAGTGGGATTCATCAATATCTTTTTTTTTCTATACCCTTTTATTTTATTATTATATTAATTGATTCCTTTCAATTTATTCCTCCCCCAAAATCCTCTTTTTGTTTTTGTTAGTCTATTTTGATTCTTTTCAAATCTTTGCTTTCTTTCACAGTGTGCTTTCCATTCACTGTGCAAGGAAGCACAGCATAATTATATTGCATATTATAATATAGAATTTATATAGGAACACATACATACATTTATATATTTTTATTTTATTTATTACATACATAGATACATTACATAAATATACATACATACAATTATCGTATCTACATATATTATGTAAATCAGATAACATTACAGAAGAAGACACAGATTTTCCAGCACACCAAGGCAAAGACACGACTATGAAACACACCATGAAGCATGCTGGAAAGGCATCTGGCAAGCCTTCAGGGAGGGGCAGAAGAGGGAGTAGAGGGAGAGCTGTAAATTCCTCCCCAAACTAAGATGCAGCCTTTGCTACAACAAGCAGGCATGACACTTCCATTCGTTCTACAGGCAGCAAGAGAGGAGCAGTGCCAGTGCCACTACCTGCACCTGAGTCTGCATCCCCTCCAAGAGCACCAGCCATAACCTGCCCCCACTACCACCATGAAAACAAGCAGCAGCACCAGCATGACAGTTTCCTCCACCCCCATTTCACTTCCCATGCTGAACCTTCCAGTGCCACCGGAAGAGCTGGAGCTGGATCTAGATCTGAGTGGCCTAGCAAGGGAAATTCTGGGAAGAGAGGGGGAATCATCTGAGTATGTGCTCCACACCCCTCAAGTTTCCTCTAGAACCAGGTCTCCTTCCTCAGAAGGCACTTCAGTGGAGGCTGAGGTAGAGGTTGTGGAGGCAAGTGACTCAGCTGAGTCTGCTCCTCCTGTTGGTGTGCCTCTGGCTGCTGAGGAGGGGGAAAAGGCAGCATCCACATATACAGCCGCACCCCAGAAGCGAGCGGATAGTGTGGTCGGGATCATTTTGAGGTGGCAGATGATTCCATATATGCTATCTGCCTGCAGTGCTCAGCCAAAACCAGCTGGGGCAAGGGAACAAAACACATGAGCACTACAGGGATGCTGATGGATATCCACAGGCACCACCCCCTTGCCCTTGCTCCTCCTTAGCTTGGCACTAGTGGGAGCATGCCCAAAGGGGACTCCCCCTCTCACTCCAAAGCCTCCATCCCCCGCAAAGCAGAAGCAGGCCACTCTGGAATAGTGGGGGAAAGGCAAACAGAAAGTGGGGCATGTTGCAAAGGTGAGCAAGAGAGAACATGGAAGAGGGGGAACCACTGTCCCATGCTAGCATGCCATCCACCAGCCAGTCTCCTCCCCTACCACATGCACTGCCAATGTGGGCCAAGGGCATGACTTCCATGGTGGGGTCCAGAGGCACCAGACCCCACCATCAGGCAGGTAGCACACTGGTCTTGGTGGCTGCCTATCTCAACGAGGATGTGGAGCCACTGCTGTGCGACCCCTTGGCCTACTGGGTAAGCCACAGGCAGATGTGGCCAGATTTGGCCACAGTTGCCTGGGAAGTCCTATCCTGTCCACTGACCAGTGTTCCAAGTAAGAGGGTATTCAGCATTGCTGGTGATGTAGTGGTACCCCACTCCCCCCCGCATCTGCTTGGATCCTGGTTTAGTGGAGCAGCTGGTGTTCCTCCAGGTGAACCTCCCACTGCTGGTGTTTCCCAAGCTCCAGGTGAAGATGAAGTAAGTGCCACTGTTCTCACTCCAGCCACACCTATTTCCTTTTTTCATTTTTTTTTTAAATCATTTAATGCCCCACTCTCAGAGCTGGAGGTGGCACTCGCTGCATCACCAGCCAGCAGGGGAAGAATATCCCTTAGGTGCATCACCAGCCAGCGGGGGAAGAACACGGGAGCTCAGTCCATGCTGAGCTTCAATGTCAGGATAAACTTGGAGGTATGGGCTGGGAGGTATGTGCTGGGGCTATGAGGAAGGAGGAGGTCCTCGGTCCTGGGCATGACCACTAAAACTGCACTCTGCCAGGGTTGGGAGGCCTGGTGGGACTGTCGGCAGGGAGGCAGCTCCAGGAAATGCCAGGACTGAGGATCCCTCTGGGGAAAGGCAGGTAGGAGGTGCCATAACCTCCAGCCACCACATGCATGCACACAGTCCTGGCTGAGGAAAGCCCAGAACTGTCATGTCTTTGACAGGCCTGAGGCTTGCTGGTTGCAGTGGCTCCAGGTGAGCTCAGCTTAGCTGCCTGGGATGCCAGCTTTTGGGTTGAAAAGCCCTTTATCAGGCTGAGGAATCACCTGCAGTTGGTGTGTGTGCTCTTCCTGGATGGAAAGAATAATAAAGAATCCAGAGGGTGGCATGCAATGCAGGCAAGAAAGCCAGTCAGTGGAAATGGAAATGGAGGTGTCAGGGGATGAGGGACAGGCTGGGGTGGGGGGTGGATATAGCAGTGCAGGTAAATTTGGAGAGGTACCTGGGGAGTCAGATGTCTGGCAGGCTGTAGTGTGTCAGATTTCCAATGTCATATTGAGTCCATGAGTTTATATGTGTCCTGAGTCTATCTCTTTGTCAGTATAAGTCAGCTACATCTATATAACTTTAAACCTGACTGAAACAGAGTTAAAGTTACAGTGATTTATTTCTAGTGAATTCTAGCTCCTGAAACTAATGTCTAGATTGTTCAGTCATGTGCAGGCAACTAGTTCACATGTCCCTTTTGTGACAGCAGAAAGAAGAGATTGTGATGCTACTACTCACCTTTTCTGTAATTTTGTAGTGGGAGATTTGGCCCTCTTCGACTAGAGAGGGCTTATGTCCCACCTCCCAGGACACTGCACTAGCCATTAGCCTATAGGCTAGTCTTAGAGAATGGACATGGCACCCTTCTTGCTCCTGTGAAGTTGATCCACTGGGTAGAGAAGAATGTATTGAACCAGAGAGTGTGTGAGAACGCACAGGATACTGATATGGCAGATGTGTACTTGAAACCTTTCCAGCAGAGGAGGGAATTGAACTGTAGTCTCCTACTTTCTAGTCTATGATATAGATTTCATAGATTTCATAGACATTTGGGCTGGAAGGGACCCCAGAGGATCATCGAGTCCAGCCCCCTGACATTTGGGCTGGAAGGGACCCCAGAGGATCATCGAGCCCAGCCCCCTGCCCCAGGGACAGGAAGTCAGCAGGGATCATAGGATCCCAGCAACATAAACATCCAAATGTGTCTTGAAGGCATTTGAACCAACTCCGGTGGCAGTCTATTCCAAACCTTGGGGGCTCGGACAGTAAAGAAGTTCTTCCTTATGTCCAGTCTGAATTGGTCATGGAAGAGTTTGTGACCATTCGATCTTGTCACCCCTTGGGATGCTCTGGTGAACAGACATTCCCCCAGATCCTGGTGAATACCCCTGATAAACGCACAGGTGGCCACCAGATTGCCCCTGAGCCTGCGCTTTTCCAGGCTGAAGAGTCCCGTGGCTCTCAGCCTCTTGTCATAAGGTCCGTTATCCTGACCTCTGATCATGCGCATGGCTCTCCTCTGCACCCACTCAAGCTTCTCCACATCCTTTTTGAATTGTGGACCCCAAAACTGGATGCAGTACTCCAGCTGTGGCCTCACCAAGGCCGAGTACAATGGGAGAATAATGTCCCAGGATTTGCTTGAGAAGAATCTATGGATGCAAGCTAGCATTTTGCTCACTTGACTAGCTGCAGTATCACATTGAAGGCTCATGTTCAACTTGTGGTCAATGATGACCCTCAAGTCCCTTTCAACTTTAGTGCTAACTAGCACAGCACTGCCGATCCTATAAGCATGCTGCAGGTTTTTCCTCCCAAGGTGGAGAACCTTGCATTTTTTGGTGTTGAACACCATCAGGTTCTCATCCGCCCATTTCCTAAGCCTGTCAAAATCTGCCCTCCTGTCCTCAGGTGTGGATGCTTTGCCCCAGAGTTTGGTGTCATCGGCGAACTTGGCCAGTCCGCTTCTGACACCAATGTCTACATCATCAATGAGGATGTTAAAAAGCATAGGCCCTGGGACAGAGCCTTGAGGAACCCCACTGGTCACTGTGCACTATGATGATTGACTTCCATCAACCACCACCCTCTGGGTCCTACTGCAGAGCCAATTCCCCAGCCAGCAGATCATGATGAGGTCGAGAACACAGTTAGTGAGTTTTGCCAAGAGGTGATCATGAGATACCAGATTGAAGGCTTTTTTAAAGTCAAGATATATGACATCAATCACTTCCCCCTTGTCCAGGTGATAGGTCACCCGGTCATAAAAGGAAATGAGATTGGTCAAGCAAGACCTACCTGCAACAAACCCATGCTGGGTATCCCTCAGGATATTGCCATCAGCTAGTCTGTTAAGGATGGCCTCTTTGATAATCTTTTCCAAGACCTTCCCCAGAATAGAGGTCAGGCTGATGGGCCTGTAGTTTGCTGGATCTACTTTTCTCCCTTTCTTGAAAATAGGCATGACATTGGCCTTCTTCCAATCTTCGGGCACTTCACCAGAGCACCAGTTCTCAAAGATCCGTGCCAGGGGCTGAGCTATATAAAAAGGTAGTGCCACTTCCTCCTCCAGCAATACTTTAAAAGAATGATCGCTGTTCATTTTTTTAAAATAAGAAGTATCTGAGCTCATTTGTATATGAGTAATCAGGGCTGTGATCCCCAGTGGATATTAGGCACCTCCATGCAGCCCTAGTAAAGCAGTTGAGAGGTGGGACTTCAGCCACATCCTTGTCATTAATTTCCTATTGGTGAGCTCTAGGCCACTACAAGATCTGCTGGCTTTTTTGTGTGCCATTCCAAGGCATCTAACTCTCTCCATGCACTGTCTAGGGTCACCTAATACAGGGTTGTGAATCCCCCTGTAGAGGCCAGGAACATAAAAGGTAGGCTTTGCAGTGTTTTACTTTTAGGCACTTAAGCCTATTCATGAGTCTAGTCCATCCTGCCTGGCCTGACCAGGGAACTACACCATTGCACATGGGTAATAATAGCTATGCTGATTTAAAATTACAAAAGTGCTGCTTATGCCTAATGATTTCATATGGACTGTAGTCTTAACAACCAAGGCCAATGACAAAGCGAGCGCACACCACATCTCAATGGGATCATGACACAGGCTTTCTGAGAATTCACAGAAAATGACTTTGACTAATTACGAAGACTAATAAATTAGTCTTTGTAATTTGCATTCTGGTACAGACAACAATGTGCTGGCCTTCCCCTATTGGAGAAGGCCAGCACAGAACACAAAAAGGCATTGTCCTTGTGACTGACAGTTTACAATGCAAGACCCAATCCTGCAACCACTTAAGGCTAGTTCCACAGAACTACTCATTGCAATACCCAATCTCTGGGTGCCATACCACCTAGTGGAATCTTCATTCCCAAGTTAGGTGCCCAAGCACCCCACTAGTTTCATAGTTTCATAGTTGGTAGGGACAGAAGGGACCTAAGCAGATCATCAAGTTTGACCCCCTGCCCTGGGCAGGAAAGAATGCTGGGGTCAAATGACCCCAGCTAGGTGATCGTCTAGCCTCTTTATGAAGACCCCCAGGGTAGGTGCCAGCACCACTTGCCTTGGAAGTTGGTTCCAGCTCCTAGCTGCCCTGACTATGAAGTAGTGCCTCCTGATGTTTAGCCTGAATCTACTATCATTCAAGTTATGGCCGTTATTCCTTGTTACTCCTGGTAGTGCTCGGGGGAACAGGGACTCTCCCTAGCCTGCTGGTCCCCCCTTGGCAAGTTTACAGACAGCCACCAGATCCTCTCTCAGCCTTCTCTTGTGGAGGCTGAATAGGTTCAAGTCCCGTAGCCTCTCCTCATAGGGCCTACCCTGCTGCCCCCTGATCATGCGAGTAGCCCTCCTCCGGACCCTCTCGATGCTGTCCACATCCCTCCTGAAGTGCGGCACCCAGAACTGGACATAGTACTCCAACTGCGGCCTGACCAGTGTTGCATAGAGGGGAAGGATCACCTCCTTGGACCTGCTCATGATGCATCTATGGATGCATGACTAGGTGCGGTTAGCCTTCCTGACCATGTCCCCACATTGGCGGCCCGTGTTCATCTTGGAATCAATAGTGACTCCAAGATCCTTTTCTGCCTCTGCACTGACAAGAAGGGAGTTCCCCAGCCTGGAGGCATGCTGCTGGTTCTTCCTCCCCAAGTGCAGTACCTTGCACTTGTCCATATTGAAACCCATCCTAATCTCATCCGCCCACCTCTGTAACCTGTCCAGATCTAGTTGTAGCCTGTCCCTCTCTTCTAGCATGCCCACTTCTCCCCACCTCTTAGTGTCATCCGTGAATTTGACCAAGGTGCTTTTCACCTCCTCGTCCAAGTCGCTGATGAAGATGTGGAACAGTGCGGGCCCGAGGACTGAGCCCTGGGGAACCCCACTGCTCACATCCCTTCAGGTCGAAAATGACACATCCACCACCACTTTCTGGGTGCAGCCCTCCAGCCAATTTGCGACCCATCTGACTGTGTAGGCGTCGACACCACAGTCGCCTAATTTTTTAATGAGGATGGGGCGAAAGACAGTGTCAAAGGCCTTCCTAAAGTCCAGAAAGACTACGTCCACCATGACACCTGCGTCCAAGGATTTTATGACCTGGTCGTAGAAGGCAACCAGGTTGGTCTGACAGGACCTGTCTCTAATGAACCCATGTTGATTGCCCCTAAGAATAATCTCCCCTGCTGGTCCCTTGCAGATGTGCTCCTGGATAATTTTCTCAAAGAACTTCCCTAGGACTGAGGTAAGACTAACGGGCCTATAGTTTCCTGGGTCCTCTTTCCTCCCTTTTTTGAAAAAGGGGACCACATTGGCCCTTTTCCAGTCCTCTGTCACCTTGCCAGAGCACCACGAGTGCTCGGAAAGCTGTGCCAGCGTTCCCACAATGACCTCTGCCAATTCCCTCAGCACTCTGGGGTGGAGATCGTTAGGACCTGCTGATTTGAACATGTCTAGTCCCACCAGAAGTTCCCTGACTAGGTCCTCACTGACCCTGGGCCTGGCTGTGCCTCCCCTGAGTCCGTCCAGGATCCCAGTGGGGGGGATGTCCCTGTCTCTGTTCAGAAAAATGGAAGCAAAGAATCTGTTAAACAGGTTAGCTTTGTTGTCTGGTGCAACCACCGGATTTCCAAGCGTGTCCTGCAGAGGCCCCATGTTACTCGGTACCTTCTTTTTACCCCCTTTTGTATTTAAAAAAGGACTTCTTGTTATCTTTGATCTGGGTCGCTAGTCCCAGTTCCATCTCTGCCTGTTAGCCTTCCTAACAGCCCCCCCCCCCCCTACAATCTCGAGCAATGGAGGTATAATCCTCCTTGGTGATGGCCAAGTGGATCTACAAATGTATGAGGAGAGCTAGGCACCTAAGAACGTGATCCTCAGGCACTACCAAGACAGGAAGAACTTCCTAAGTCAGCCAGTAGGAAATGCAGAAAAGGGCAGGGCCTACACTCTATGCCTCAGAAGTAGTGGGGAGTCGAGCTCTGACCTGGGAGAGGTACCCATCTCCACCTGGGCTTCTCATCCCTGAACTATTTCCTAGAGATTCAAAAAGATATATGTGCTGAAACTCCAGTTGAGATCCCTTTGTGAATCAAGCCCTGCATCTATGGGAGGATTTATGGCTGAGAATCCCACATTAATCCAGTAGGAGCTTAGCCACTCAAGGTGCCTGTGCCCTACTTGAATCTGGTCCCTAGTGTCTCAACCATGCCTTCCCTTTCTCACTAAAGTGAGCCCATGATAGTCAATAGACCCCTTGTGTGAGGAGTCAGGGCCACAGGCAGGCTAATTAGTACCAGTTGTTCCTGATTACTGGAGTGGCCCTATTACCTCTAGCTCATCCCAGTTATTTGCAGGGGCCTGGCAACCCCAAGGCAACCCCAGAGCTCTTCCTGACCCTCGACCGTGCCTCTGCTCATCTCCTGCCTCAGCTTGCTCTTGGACTCTGCTCGCCCACTCTAGGTGTTTATACACATGCTCTGAGAATTGGGGGAAGAGGAACATTTTAATTAGAGCTGTTCTAACTAAAGCACTTGGAGAGTCTTGTGTATCAGTGTCCCTGACCTTAAAAATGGTGGCAGGGGCACTTTAACTACAGCTCATTGAATGAGCTTTAACGTGCCACCAGCACCATTTTTAAGTGGGGAGATGCTGATACACAAGATGCTGGAGTTGACTGAACCAAAGTAATTGCCATGCTTCGGCAGACTCAATTAATCGAGCCTCGCTGCTTGTGTATAGGTGCCCTCTGACTTCAGCTTGAACTCTGCAACCCCAGTTCTGACACTACGGCTCTCCTACCCAGTAAGCCTGATTGGCCCCCCGGTTAGTCCTGGCAGCCCTTATCCCGGTGCTGAATGAATGCCAGCACTCACCTGAAGGGTGGAAGGGCTATTTTCAGATGTTCACTCTGCTTGATGATTTGAAGGAACTGCTTTCACTGAATTCTTCCCACAAACTGTCAGTGCCTCACCCACCATGCTCTTGGGCATTCTGGGCTGACTTTCAGTGTCTTATGTTGAAGTTGGTCCCTCTTTATAAAATGTGCAATGGAGCAGGGACTTGAACTTGACTTTCCCATATCCTTGGAAATTCCTCCACGTTTTTCTCTGTAACTCAGTGAATAGTTACTATGGATCCAAAGTGAAAT
>NW_005842853.1:411765-452467 GCF_000455745.1 Alligator sinensis | reverse complement strand
GAAAGTTTGAGAGAACCTCACTTCAGAATACCCTGTAGCCTAGTGTGGAGAAATGCTTCTGAAACTTAGAAGACTAGGGTTTAAGTCTTTGCTCCAACTCAGGTGGGGTGGGTCCTGGAAAACAAGTTTTCCATTGCCTAGGTGAATGCCCTGACTCCTAGTCTATAGGGTAAATGGTACACAACCATCCATCCCCCTTGAGTGTCATTCCCAGCTCTCTTTTTTGAGAGGCCCGATCTAGTAGATGTGGTCTGAGGATACCCATTGGATTGTGACATGCAAGCAGGCCCAACAAGAGAAGGCCTATTCTGAGACTTCCATTATGGCTTTGGGGTGACATAGGGGGTTAGCATCAAGACTTAGGCAGCTTTGTGCATGCCCAACAACAGAACCTTAGGAACGTACAGGATTAAGCAGCAACTGAGAAGGATTTTGAGAGTCTCAGCAGCACCCAAATGTTCATAGGCTCATCTGTGAAAAGTAGTTTGTAAATTCCCTTTTAGGATCAGGCCTGAGAGATTTGAGACAGGTGGTGTTCTGTTCTTGTCTTTGATAGATTTTTGATGTGCGCTTATTCTGGTGCGCAACGTTGCTTCGTGTCTCCATGTATATTCCATCAGGGCACCAAGTGCCCTGATGGAGATATGTATTGTATTATGAAGATATCTCCATACTGAAGATATTGTTGGCAGGTCTTGCATGTCTTGTCATGGCATGGCCTGGATCTATTCAGTGTGTTTTGGGCTGTAGGAAGTTAGCTTCTGGTGACATTAGCGAGCTTCAGTGCTTGTTTGAATTTACAAACCACTTTTCACAGATGAGCCTATGAACTGCACTTCATCAACCTCCTAGATACAGAAACTCATGGACTTAGTATAAACAGTGGAATTCTGACACACTACAACCTGCCAGGCATCCTGACTCGCAAGGTACCTCTCTACTTTTACATGCCCTGCTATACCCCACTTCCCCACCCCCTGGCCCCTCAGCCTGTCCCTCACCCCCTGATGCCTCCATTTCTATTTTCACTGACTGGTTTTCTTGCCAGCATTGCATGCCAGCCTCTAGCTTCTTTACTATTCCTTCCATCCAGAAAGAGCATACACACAAACGGCAGGTGCTTCCTCAGTCTGATGAAGGGTTTTTCAACCCAAAACCTTGCTAAGATATATTTCTCCAACTATTCAGTTGGACTACTAAAGGATACCAGATTGACACAAAGGACCTTGTCTACCAGTGCCATGTCCTTAGATCAACACACTTAGCACCTGTCCCCAGTCAGCTGATTGGAAGGACCCAGGGCCCTGGGCACATTGAAGCCCCAGGGCTGGGGCTGGCAGGGAGGGTTATCTGGCAGCTGCTGGAGAAAAAGCTCCTGCAGGAAAGGAAAGAAAGGCTCTGTGACACTTTGGGTGCCTGAGATGCTGCTGGTGCTACTGTGCTGCTTACTTATTACCTGTTGTTATTTAAAGTGGTGGACCAGACTGAAGGTGTATGGGAGGAGGAGACCTCACTGGGGCACACTACCGTGTTGTATAGAGGCTCCAGCGCCCGTGAGGGTGCACCTTAACACAAACACAGTTACACGTTACAAGTTTTGCTTGTCAGCAGTTTGAGGTACAGTCTCAGAAATCCCTGCACCTATCTTCTTGAAACCTGGCAGGCTTCATGGCTTCAGAAGGGGCTACCATCCCTGGTGTTTTCATTCCGCTGCACCTTAACACACAGTCACACGTGTCATGAGTTTTGCTTGTCAGCAGCTTGAGGTGAAGTTTCCCAGAAACCCCTACACCTATCTCCTTGAAACATGGCAGGCTTCATGGCCTCAGTAGGGTCTACCATGCCTCCTGTTTTCACTCTGCTGTGCCTCAACACACACACATGACATGAGTTTTGCTTGTCATCAGCTTGAGGTGCAGTTTCCCACAAACCCCTGAACCTATCTCCTTGCAACATGTCAGTCTTTGTGGCCTGAACAGGGGCTACCATGCCTGCTGTTTTTACCCCCCTGTGCCTTCACACTTACAAGTGACATGAGCTTTGCTTTCAAGATTTGAGGTGCACTTTCCCAGAAACCCGTGAACCTATCTCCTTGACACTTGGCTGGCTTCATGCCCTCAGAAGGGGCTACCATCTCTGCTCTTTTCATCCAAATCTGCCAAAAAATGACAATGTTATAGACAGTTTTGTGATTCCCCATTATAGCCTATGGGTGAAATGTCAAAACAGCTTTGAAACAGAAAACCAGTTTCAATTAAATGAAATGGAACAGTGCTTTGAAATGAAACAAAACTCAAAATGAAACATTGTCCCATTGAAACGGTAAAACGGAAGTCAAAACAAAGTGGTGATGTTTTGCACAGCCCTACTGCACAGTAGGTGCTAGAGTGGAATAAGATTGCCTGGTTATATATGTAGTAATGTGTAAGTCCCAAAACTTTGGAGAAAAACCATGGCAATTTTGAGGCTGGAGGAGGATCAGGCTCCCACCTTTTTAACCCAGCGGATAGGGCACATGCTGTCAAAGTAGATGGGCTAGGTTCTCAGACTCCTCTATCAAAATTGAGTTTGAATCTGCCACCCCTGGAAGACAAGCAATTAAAGGCATGATAAGATCTGAGGCATGATCCCAAAAATTGCACTTCCTGCCATGCCACATGTGCATAGCCAGAGATGACCCAATCAGGGTGAAGGACCCAGGGCAAATCAGCCTGTGCAGGGCCCTGCCCCCACCCCCGGATGCACTGGATTTGGCGGTGGATTTGGCGTTGGGGGGGGGGGGAATGCTGAGCAGATGGATGTGAAGCTGGCGGTAGTGCAGAATCACCACACTGTGCCGTTCTGCCCGGCTCCACAAGGCCCCCCAAAGCACGGGCCTGGGGCAGTTGCCCCAATTTGCCCCCAGCCTTCCCTCCCCTCCCCCACAGATGGTCCTGTGCATAGCAGGAGGTATGATTGTGAGATCTATCATGACCATGATCCTGGGCTCCCCCTGCACTGGCAGGTTGGGTGTCTGACAATCAGCTGATCATTGGTTGTTTTCAGGGACCCACAGGGTCAACTGAGCACCCCACCCCATGATCCCTGGAGTTGGCCGATGATCAGCTGATTGTCAGGCACCCAACCTGCTGGTGCAGGGGTGCCTGGGATCATGATTATGAGCCAATCCAGACTGTTATTTACAACATGGCTGCTTCAGCTGTGCTGAAAACGCATTTCACTGACTTTGGTACCAAACTGGATGTTGCTCTGAGTCTCTCAGCCAACCAACCAATTATGAGAAAAGCTGGAACTATCAAACACACCAGCAGAAGAACTTTGTCCGATGCTACAAGATATCAAGAAATAAAATCTGATGGGCTGTTTCAGTAGGAAACTCTGGTAGCTTTGGGTTCCTCCAGCAATGCTGAGTAGTCATAAATCCTGCTTAATCAGCTTGTTAAATGGGCTTGCCAGCTGCTTCATGAAAGTGGAATGGTGCAGAACCATCAGTGCATGCAGATAAATTTGCAAGGTTGTTGGTTGTAGCCATGTTGGTCTAAGGACATAGGCAAGGTTCTTTGTGTAGATGTGATATCTTTTATTAGACCAACTAAAAAGTTGGAAAAAAAATATTTGCAAGCTTTCAGGCACAAACACCCTTCATCAAGTATAGGGAGACTGCTAATGTTATGTGTTCTCCAAGGTAGAAAAGAAGCAAATTTGCAACAAGCATGTCTGTGAAAATGCAAATGAGTGGAAATTAGGAAGACATTGTCAGGTTAGGTGCCTGAAGCAGAGGTAGTGGCAGCAGGAGTCTGGCAGGTGCAGCAATGGGGTTGCTACGTCTGCCCCAAGAGCAGACTTTGAAATGTTTCAGCCCCTTTTAGGATGCTTTAAAGGGCTCGTGTTGACCACCTGAAATGTTTCAAAGGCATTTGAAATGTTGGAAGTAGGCAGGGCCATCCCTAGCTGGTGGCGAATTGGGGCGATTGCCCCGGGCTCCGTGCTTTGGAGGGCCCTGCGGAGTGGGTCGGAGCAGCAGTGGCGCAGAGCTGGGTGGAGTGGTGGCCCTCCCCCACCACCGCTGCCAATGGTGGCAGCAGCTTCTTCAGGTCTGGCGTCCTTGGGATCGGAGTGGGGGCGGGGCCCCGCATGGGCTGATTTGCCCCGGGCCCCACACCCTGCTTGGGTCAGCTCTGGATGTAGGTGCTCAAAGTGGCAGTTCATGCTTACATCCTTTGTAAATAGAGTTTTTAACACTCTCATTTGATCAAAGCAAACAGAACTCGCTTGCACCCATAGATGTTTCTCAAGTAAATCTCAGGATGTCATCTTCCTGCTGTACTTGGCCTTGGTGAGGCCGCATCCAATTCTGGGCTCCACAATTCAAGAAGGATGTCAAGAAGCTTGAGAGAGTCCAGAGGAAAGCCACACACATGATCAGAGGGCAAGAGAATTGGCCTTATGATGAGAGGCTGAGAGCTATGGGACTCTTCAGCCTGAAAAAGTGCAGGCTCAGGGGGGACCTGGTGGCTGCTTATAAGTACACAAGTGGTATGCATCAGGATCTGGTTACCAGAGTGCCTCAAGGAAAAACAAGGACCAACAGTCATAAACTCCTCCATGACCATTTTAGGCTGGACAAAAGAAAACATTTCTTTACTGTCCAACCCCCCAATGTCTGGAATAGACTCCCTCCAGAAGTGGTGCAGGCACCTACTCTAGACTCATTCAAGAAACATTTGGATGCTTATCTTGCTGGGATCCTTTGACCCTAGCTGACTTCCTGCTCCTGGGGCAGGGGGCTGGACTTGATGATCTTTGAGGTCCCTTCCAGCCCTAACGTTTATGAAATCTGGACACTGTTTTCATAGGCTTGACTTGTTTTATAGAGTCGCTGAGTGCTGACAGCACCAGGGAAGTCCAGGGTAGCTGCATGGTACTTAGTACTTTGGAAAGCCAAGCCTCTTATTTAGGTGCCTAAACCTGGATTAAGGAGCAGCACTTCCACACCTCCTGTTTTGAAAATATTACCCCCGCGTTGCATTTCAGAGCAAGTACATTTTTCTCTTTTCAGCAATGTATATAATATCCAACATGGAGATATAAAGAACATATTGAAATAGTTGTTAAGCAAATTCTGGTCTTCAATAAAGTGCATCCAGTCATTTAAGAAGGGTGCAATTCTCCAAGGTCAACCAGGAGAATCTACAGGTGGGATCAACTAAGCACTAGGTGTGGTCCTCTTTGAGTTAAGGCTTCTGCTTTCTGACCAATGAAAAATGTCAAGTTGCAGGAGGACTTCCTTCCCTCCTTGTTCAAAAGTTCTGAGAGTAAAAATACCATTTGGAGAACGTGCCAGTTGAAGAGGACATGAGTGTATATACTCTTCATCATACTCAAGCCATGATATCCCTACAACTGTTCAAATGCTTAAAGCTAAGGACCTGTGTAAGTGCTTTGCTGGACTGGGGGGCAAGAATACTCAGTGCTCTACCTAGGCGTGCAACAGCCTACTGCTATTTAACATAAGATCAAACCTAGAAGTCCTGCTATATCAGACTTTTTGTTCCAAAAATTAATGGATTCAAGGAGTGTTAATGATGGATTGTACAGCTTTTACCAGTCAGCACTGAGCACATTTCAGGGATGCAGAACAAAATTTTCTCTGTAGTTATCAAACTCCAGGAATTTTCCCAGAGCAATTGACTCCTCAGGGAAGTTGAAACAAATCAGGTGATAATGGAGACCAATGCAGGGAAAGCCTAGAGCTGAAAAACCATCCTCAGAGCACTTTAGAGCAGTTTCTTTTCAAACTTTTTTTGTTACAAATTTGGCATGTTATGTTAATTATAAAACATTTACAATATTAAAGCTCTTCCTATGGGATTATTAGTTCTGCTAGCTTATTGCTTAATGAGGAGACAGTAAATTGGATTTAAGAGCTGTATTCAACAATATCAATTCCATGAGGAAAAAGTACTGTCTCTTTGACACCATATTCCCCCAGTAAAAAGAGGGGTAGAATTTTGATAGGGCCTGCCCTAATGGGGTCCCTGCACAGTTGCTATCATGCCATTAGTCTCTGTGGAGTGAATCTCCCATTCCCTCCACATTTCAGTCCAGCCTAGTCAGTTGGGCTGATGATTTTGCCTGAAATTTTGGGGAGTATGTTTTTCAACCAGAGCATTCTTTTTTAACCTTAGGATGACTAGCAAGGGGATAGGCCTAATCAGTTTTGTCTCTTCATCAGTGGGCTAGATCCTCAGCTGATGACAATAAGTATAGCTCTATTGACTTCAGTAAGATTAGGTGATTTACAGTAGTAACAGTTTTCTGATATTTAGAAAGCCTCATTTGTGTAACAGTCTACCTATTGCTGCTTTGCTACAATAACATGGGCAGTTATCTGACAGCAAGAAATGCCAGTGACAATTTGGAACAGCAATTGCTAACAAAGTAACTGTGGCTGTATGTAGACGAAACAAGAGGCATGTGTGCACGACACTTTAAAGCAAGTTAAATTCTTTTGCACCGCTTTAATGGTGTTGGTGTTTGCATGCATTGGTGGTGTATTGCACAGTAATCCCAGCCACTGTAGCAAATTTGGCAGCATAATGCACCTTAAATGACTTGGGGCACAGCAAACTAAAACGCCTCAGAGGAGTTTTAGTTTGCTGCCCTACAGCCGCAGAGAGAAGCACCAGGCTCTGTGCCACTCCATGACTCTGCAGGAAGCCCATGCAGGCAGCCTGGCAGCAGCCTGGGAAGGTACGCTCCACCCAAGGAAAAAAAAAAGCAGCAGCCTGATCTTTTCTTTTTATTTCCCCCTTATTTCTTTTTATTTTCCTACCTGCCTGAGCTGCATGGGGGCCCAATGGTTCCCTCAGCTGCTGCAGTGTCCCCCAGAACCCCTCGAGCCAGGTGCCTCAAGGCAGGTGCTGCCTAGAGGGGGTCCACCGCTGCCACAGAAGGAAGCACCAGCACCTCCCCCCCAGCAGCCCAGGGACCACTCTGCCTACCAGCAGCTTGCCCTCCCCTCCCCGCTGCCAGAGAGGCAGGGAAGCCAGTGGGGGGTGGGCACAACACAGGGGGTTAAAGGGCTCTAAATTGAAGTGGTGTTTTTAAAAACCCACCACTTCAATTTAGGGTGCCATTTCATCTACACACACACCACAGTTTTAACTTATTTACCCTCAGGTTATTTCTCCCTTTTTAATGTAATAGAACCATCTGCTGTCTGGTTTGCTCCATTCAAGGGCTAGTGAGGAGGAGAAGGAGATGGCTTTTGATACATCTTTTCATTTTAAAAATAAATGTTTAGAAGACACTTAATTTGCACTGGTAGAAAATATGTGACAGAAAAATAAAAGAAAAGAGGATTTCAATTTATCCTGAATATGCTTGGTTTGGAAATAGTGTCAATTGTGAGCAAACAGAAAAACACTACCTTGCTCTAAGTTTCTTAAATACTTTACTTCAGCAAAAAATATCTGTGTGGAACTTCATTTCTTTTCCCCAGTTGACATCAGTTCTAGGAACCATTGTAATTTCCTTCATCTGCTCACAGTGAGTTAGAGTTTTGCTGTACCCTGTTATAACTTTCTTGAGTATGTCTATACAAGGCATTACTGTGCATTAAACTAATCTAATGAGCAGTAAAGCATTGCCATCTACATGTGCATGGGCCATACTGTGCAATAAATCAGACTAATGCTCAGTTTTCTAGTACCAAGAAATACAGGTACTAGATTAGCCATGCATTAGCTACTATGTTGTAGTGCATCTGTAGATGCTGACCGGGAGCAATTTGCTCCCAGTCAGCCTAGGCAGCAGGGGCCTACATGAGGTGGATGATGGGGAAGGAGCTGTCTGCAGCTCTGGTGCAGAGCTCAGGATCTCAGCTTGGTGGCGCTGGCTTCTGGCATTGCCCTGTGGCCAAGCAGCAGCAGTGCCCTGAGCTCTCCCCTCCCTTTGCTTGCTGAGGGGATGGGGGAGCTCTCTCTCCATGGTCCTGGTGCTGCTCAGCTCCTGGCTCCACCCAGAAGCAGGAAACTGAGCAGTGCAAGGATGGAGGAGCTCTCTGTCCCTGCAGCACTGGGCTGGTGACAAAGAGCTTTCCTATCCCCTCAGCCCTATTGCTGCCCCTACCTAGGGGGAGCCAGGAGCTGAGCAACACCAAGACCAGAGGGACCCATGTCTTCCCCCAGTTCTAGCACTGCTCAGCTTCCAGCTCCCCCCAGGCATGGGCAGGGAGCAGGAGCTGACTGGGATGTGTGTTGCATGGGCAGCAGCAGGGCTGAGGGGACAGAGAAGCTCTCTGTCCCTGGCTCGGCACTGCAGGGACAGAGAGCTCCCCTGTCCCCTCAGCAAACAAAGTGATGGGAGAGCTCAGGGCATTGCTGATACTTGTTCATGGGGCATTGTCCCAAGCCAGCACTGCCAAGCCAGATTGTGATCCCAAGCTCCAGGCAGCTGGGAGCTGTCCCCCACTCTGAGATAGCTCCCCCTGCTCCTCAGAGCACAGGCACAGGCATGACCCCTGTGTCCTCTGCCAGCTTGGGGCTGACACTGGGGGAGCCTGGAGCTCCCTCTGCCTGCTTCAGAGAGGCAGGGCAGGGCAGGGGACTAGGTGCAGCCCTGAACTCAACTGCCATTGGAAGCAAATTTGTTTCCATTGCGGGTGCATGTGTAGATGTGTTCCCAGGTGGTTTTCTGCACCTTATTTTAATGTGCACTAGCCTTAAGGCACATTAATTGCACATGTAGACACATCCTTTATTTGTATATGTCTATTGGGCATGTGAAAAAGTTAACTGCTAACTGTATGTTCAGTAGTTACAAAAGACTTAGAGAGAAGCAGTAGAAAACAGAGCTCATTATGTAATTGGTGCTTTTGAAAATAAAAGTTCTTTTTGAAGTCTGAACAGCTGCAGTCTCTTTTACCTCTCCTGGTTTATTAGAACAATTCATTTGAGACTATTATACCTGCTCTCAAGTTTTCTGTCTTATTGTATTATAATTTATTATATGAATGTAATGTATCACTCCAATTACAAACATTTAGAATCCAAGAAATGCAAATAGTAAAATTAAGGAAGTGGAGAACTGAAATTCAGCTTCACCTGACCAATTTGGTGTTGGGGATAGTGATGGCAGAGGGTTAAGCCATCTAACTGTAAGTATGAGTTTGAGGCTTGTTCTAGAAACTGTCCCCCACTGTAAATGGGGAGCTGATCATAGAGTCTGTGGAGTCAACGATGGCTATTGTGTGCTGTTGGCTACAACACATGATGCGCCTTCACCATATGAGCCTTCACAAAATGTAGTTGCAGCTCTTTTCTTTTTAAGATGCAGGGGGAGGTATCCATATTTTATGTAATAGGTTAGTTGTTACAGAGCTCACCCAGAAAGTGGGAGACCTGGATCTAGTACTTTCCTCAGCCTCAGGGAGTTCACATGTTCCACCTCCCACCATAATTCTCTAATAACCAGGTATCAATAAGGCTGGCTGGGCACATTGTCCATCCATTCTTTTCCAGGAGTACAGGCATGCAGAAAGGAAGGAAGGAAGGAATCAGGACCAGAAACACTACCCTTCTATCCTCACTGTTGTAATGGAAAGAGTAAGTTCATAGGATCATAGGGCTGAAAGTAGGGCTGAAAGGGACCCCAAAAGCTTATCTAGTCCAGACCCCTACTCAAGGCTTGGTCATGGATTATCCTTGACCATCCCAACTAAGTGTCTGTCCAAGCTGCTCTTGAAAATATGCAAGAATGGAGTTCGAGATTCCACAACTTCTCTAGGAAGCCTGTCCAAGCATTGTTCTAGTGCTTAACCACCCTCATCAGAAAATTTTTCCTAATCTCCAACTAAATTTCCTCTGCTGCAGTTTGAGGCCATTACTCCTAGTCCTATCTCCTACAGCTACAGAGAAAATTCTACCTCCATACTCTTCATAATCACCCTTCAGGTATTTGAAGACTGTTATCAAATTTCCCTTCAGTCTTCTCTTCTCCACACTAAATAACCCTAGTTTCTTTAGGCTTGCCTCGTAAGTCTGGCCTCCCAGGCCTGTAATCATTTTTATTGCTCTCTGTTTGACTCCTTCCAATCTGTCTGCATCCTTTTTGGAGGCTCACATCCTTCTTTGTGGGACCCAAAACTAGACACAGAACTTCAGGTGAGGCCTCACCAGTGGTTCTCTTGATTTGCAAGTGACACAGCTTTTAATCCAACCCAGTATAGCACTGGCCTTTTATTGCAACACAAGCACACTGTTGGTTTAAATTCAGCTTATGATCTACTGTACCACCCAGAGTATTTACAGCTCCACAAGTTTCGTGCCATCTTCAGATTTTCTAAGTGTGCATTCAATCCTAATATCCAAATCATTAATGAAGGTATTAAATAATACCAGACCCCAATCCTAGAGATCCCGACCTGATACCTGGAGAACCCCACTTGATACCTCCTTCCAGCTAATCATTAAGTCATTTATGACTGCTCATTGAGCATCATGACCCAACCAGTCATGTATCCACCTTAAAAGACTTTCATATAGTTTATATTCTCTTAGTTATTTTATGAGACTGTTAAAGTCAAGTTATATCACATCCACTGCTTTCACCCCAACTACAGAGCCTGTCACCTTATCACAGAAGGAAATCATGTTCCTCTTGCTCAGGTATGTTTTGCTCTTGGTGAATCTTAGCTGGTTTCAATCACTTTCTTCTCCTCTAGGTGCTTTACAGTACATTCTTTGAGGATCTGCTCCATGATCTTTCCAGTCAGGCTGACTGCTCTCTAAATTCCTAGATCTGCTTTCTTCCCTTTCTTAAAGATGGGCACTATATTTTCCTTTTTCCTATCATCCAGTACTTCTCCCAACCTCCACAAGTTCTCAAAGAGGATAGCCAACGGGTCTGAAATTACCTTACATGATTCCTTCAGTACTCTATGTTACATCCCGTTTGGCACTGCTGAATTGAAAGCATGTAGCTTCCCTAAGTAATTTCTGACAAGTTCTTTCACTACCCTAGGCTGTTTAACTCCTTTCTTATCTTTGCTACTAAATGCACTCATCTGGTAGCTGCCCCTTTTTGTGAAGACTGATGTAAAAAGGCATTAAATACTTCAGCCTTCTCTGTATTATAGAGAATAACAGAATCATAGAGAAGTAGGGCTGGATGAGGCCTTGAGAGGTCATCCAGTGTAACCCCCTGCCTGAGGTAGGATCATATCCCTATCCAAACAATCCATAATCTAACCTCATAGTAAAACTATACAGTCAACCCTCGCACAACATAAGATATAACATCCTAACCTGCCACAGGTAAAGCAGGGGGGCTATGGCACCCAACATCATGCTTTAAAAGGTTGTTAATATATTCTCAGGAGATCCCAGGAAGACTACCATGCTCCCCTCCCCCTGCTCCATACCAGTCTGACCATGGAGTAAAATTCCTTCCTGGCCCCAAATATGGCAATTGGTCTTGCCCTGAGCAGAGACAAGTCAAACTCCCCAGCCTTGGCTGCAAACATGCTCAGAAAGCTTTCTGTGCCAACATCTAAATTATTAATAACTACACTGAACAGCAGTGGTGCAGGAGAGGCCCTTGTGGGACTCCACTCAAAACTTCCTGTCATTCTTCTTGCGACCCTTTATCCAGGAACCTCCAGCTTTAAGTCCCAGAAGGAGCACTGGGACACACCAGTCAAAATCCCCAGCCTTGGCTGCAGCCAATACACAATGCCTGTGAGGTAGGATTTAAAAAAACCCCTCTGTGTAATGAGGTCCCTGCCCCATTACTGAGAAGGGAGCCTAGGGTTTGCTGGCCAACCCCGCCTCTTTGAACAGACGTAATGGTAAAAGGGGACCTAAATAACATGACTGCCACAGGTGTAGGCAATGATTGGCAGGCCTGGGGCAGAAGTAGAGGGTCAGGTAACCAGGGAAGAGGCTGAATACCCCAGGGCTTAGCTCAGAAGAGGTGGTCTGGCCAGAGGCAGAGCTCCAGGGGGAGCCAGTCCAGACTGTCTGGAAGAAGGGACTGGCTGGAGCAAAGGACTGTGTGTTACAGAAGGGTAGAAGAGACCCTGTGCTGCAAGCAACATGAGATAGTTTGATCCTTTTGCATTTGTGTTACCCCAAGGTAAGAATGAACCCCAGCAGGGGACCTTGTGTTTGGCAAGCCTTATGTTTGGGAGCATCATACTTTTGGTTTATGTTTGAACCAGAGGATCAGGGTAGCTGTAAGAAGTGGATTGGAAGCCAATCAGGTGCAGCAGAGGCACTCAGTCTACAGCACTCCTAGGGGCCAGACCCCTGGGGGTTGCATGTGGGCAGTAGCACAAATACGTTGCAAAAGGGAGGACTATGGCATGTCAGAGGACTGGGTAGCTGGCAGCAAAGACCAGGCATAGTGTAAACCCTGTTCCCACAAAGGGGGCTTACCTAGAGGCCCAGTGTCCCACAGCCACAGAGGGCTAAGCTGGAACTAGGGTCCGAAAACCTAGCATCCCGGTGCAGCAGACCCTGGGCCACAGGACCTAACCAGATCAAAAGTGAGCTGAGGCTTATAAGGGTTTAAGTTCAGACAAGAACCTTCCCTGAGCCCTGCATATGCCTCCTGGGGCAGACTCCTTATGAACCTATAAGTTGTGGCAGGTGAGACAGCTATGAGGGAGCAGGACTCGGAGTGTCTGGAAGCGAGGGTAAGGAGGTTGATGACAAGCCAAGCCAGGGACCTTGTTGCATCAGCACAGAACCATCAGTTATGCTCTGACACCTATAGCAGCAAAGAGGTTTTGAGCAAACCTCCATGTGAGAACCAGCAAAGCCCAGAAACATGAAAAATATCCATAGTAGTACAAAAGCATAGCTACACCTAAATCATCCCTAACCAGTGGCTGTCCAACCTCTTCCTGAACACCACCAATGATGGAGAATCCATGATTTTGTGAGGCAGTCTATTCCACTGCCCTATTGTTCTAATAGTGAAGAAGTTTTTCTTCATATTCAGTCTAATCCTTCTTTGTTGCAACTTCAGGCCATTGGTCCTCGTCTTTCTCTCTGCAGCAAGAGAGAAAAGATGTTTTTCCTCTTCTTTCTGGCAGCCCTTCAAGTATTCAAAGACTGCTATCATGTCCCCTCTTAAGCACCTTTTCCACAAGTTGATCATGCCTACATTCTTCAGCCTCTCCTCATATGACTTGTGCTGCAAGCCCTTTATCTTTGTCATCTGCCTTTGGGTTGTCTCCAACTTCTCCATGTCCTTTTAAATTGTGGAACCCAAAATGGCACACAGTACTCTAGCTCTCCTGTCCTGCACCTAATGCTTCTACTGATACATCCCAAAACCCCATTCACCTTTTGTGCGGCTGCATCACACTGCATATTTATATTGAGTCTATGATTTACCAAGATCATTCTCCATAGTGCTGCCATCACCCCATTTTGTATTTGTATTTTTGATTATTCCTTCTGAGGTGTAGCACGTTGCATTTGTCAGCATTTAACTTCGTTCTGTTAACTTCAGCCCAGCTTTCCAATCTGTTGATATCCTTCTGAATTGTGCTTCCATCCTGCAGTGTGATTACAATCCTTCCCAGTTTTATGTCATCTGCAAACATGCTCAGGAAACTTTCTGTGCCAACATCCAAATCATTAATAAACACATTGAACAGCACTGGGCTCAGGAGAGGCCCCTGTGGGACTCTACTCGAAACTTCCTGCCATTCTGACATGGATCCATTTACAATTACCCTTTGCTTGTGGCTATTGAACCAGTTGTCCATCCACCTTATATCAGCTTTGTCCAGCCCACATTTCTCCAATTTGTTTATGAGAGGGTCATATGGGACCTTATCAAAAGCCTTGCTGATCTCCAGCTACACTGTATCCATAGCATTCCCTTTATCCACCCAAGTAGTTATTTTGTCAAGAAAGAGATCAAGTTTGACACAATTTGTTCTTAGTAAATCCATGCTGGCTGCTTGTGATCATGCTGGCTGAACTTTACCCAAAGGCTTTTAACAGGCCACTTTGTACTGTACCTGAGAACACATGTATATCTCCTTTATATACGGGGCAGTCCCTTCTCCTTTTTCATTCTATCCTTCCTGAACATGTTATACCCAAACTACCCCACCATGTCTCCATAATCCCAATTAGATCATAATTCCTTGATTGTACTAGGACTACCAGTTCTTTCTGTTGATACCCTATGCTTGTTGTATTAGCATATAAATACTTCAGGTTTGTCCTATTTTCTCCCTGAGACTATTGCTAAGGCTTCTGCTATTTTTATCCTTTACTAAATTTTTATCCAGGTCTTTAATATTTACTTACCTCCCCTGGTGAGCCTAGTTTAGAGCCCTCCTCACCAAGTTAGAAAGCCTAACACAAAGACACTCTTCCCTGTCTTCATCAGGTGGACTGCATATCTTCCCAGTCGTACTTGTTCTTGGAGCACTACTCCATTATTGAAGAAGGCAAATCCCTGCTGCTGTCACCTTCTATGTAGCCATGTGTTGATCTCCCAGCTTTCTCTCTCCTCAGCTCATAACCAAGCCTGAAAGGATCAATGAGAACACCTGCTGGGCCCCTGTCCCCTCGACCTTGCATCCAGAGCCATGTAGTCAGTCTTGATATGCTCAAGGTTGCCCCTGGCAGTATCATTAGTGCCAACATGGATGAGCAGCATGAGAATAGTAGTCAGAGGACCAGATGAGTCTTGGCATCCTTTCCATGATGTCTCATGATCAAGTCCTCCCAAGCCAGCAAGTCACCTGACAGATGAATGTCTCCATCTTGCAGAGGGGAGTCACCAACCACCAGCAGCCATTGCTTTGTCTGGGCAATGGTGGTCTCAGTCCTCCCACCCTAGAGTTCCATGGCTTGGCCTTTCCTGCCAGTGTAGTAGGTTCCTTCTCATCCAGTGCCAGGGCTTCATACCTGTTCCCCAGCTGGGGAGCTGCAGATTCAGAAGTGGAGTGTTGTCTGTTGCCTGAGGTAACAAGCTGCCAGCTTCCACCCTCCTGCGTATCTGTGTCTTCTGCATTTTCCAATGCCTTCTCTGGCTGTCCCTCTCCCATAGTGTGGAAGGTATCTTTGTGTATCAAGTCAATGAAGGTCTTATGCTCCTAGATGCTGCTGAGCTTTTCCACCTCCTCCTGCAGCTGCTTTACCTGATTCCTAAGAGAATCCAACAGGAGGCACCCCTCACACCATGAGCGGTCTACAATCTGCAGGGTTCTGCTTATTTTTTTTAAAATAAGGTTGCTGGTACCTACCTTCATGAGAGGACTCTGTTACAGATCCCAAAGTACCTGTCTGCATTCCTGGCTCAGGCTCCTAACCACTGAGGTAGGGTGGGTAGACTTTAGGCACATTCCTGTGCTTGGCATTTCCTATTGGTCAGATTTAGGAGGTTCCCTGTTCAATGAGAATGATGATCTAAAAAAAAACTTTTTCAAGCACCTATTTCCCTGTAATCATTGTATCAGGAACCTAAGCACTGATATCAATCTAGAAGGCAGGCACTTGGAAGTTAGATGTTATGATGCCTAAGGTCTTTACTAAACCAAACCCTTTTTATGTTTTCCACTCCCTTTTCTCAGAATTGTCCACTAGCTTTCAATCTTATAATGTTAGGTGATCCATATACAAAGACGTGCCTGCATTTTTTCTGTTTTACTCTGCACTTTCTTTTATCTATAATGTATATTATACATACATGGTTAATTATGTAATTTCATGCTGAACAAATACAGAGAAGGCAGCAGTTCAAGAAGACACCAAGCCTATGCATCAAAGACCGTGCAGATGTTGTGAAAGCAGCCACTTATATAACAATATATGCACAGTGGCTCCTGATCCAGCAGAGCAATGAGGCACAGCTTTGAGCATAAAGATATGGTTTTTAATAAGCCTTCACCCAGCTATAAAAGATTCAACTCTAAGCTTCAGCTGGAGGTAGCCAGGATGTAGGCTGCGTTGTCCCTTTGGGCCACAAGAAGAGTTCCCACTTGGAACTCCTCACCTAACCCTGACCTTGGCTTCTGACTTTGGCCCTGCAACCCTGACTTTCGCTTTGGATCTTGGCTTCTGACTTTGCACTCCTAAATCTGTTCCCTGACTCCAGTTCAACCCAAAAGTTTGCTGAGATATATTTCTCCAACTATTCAGTTGGTCTACTAAAAGATACCAGATCAACCCAAAGGAACTTCTCTGCCAGTGCCATGTCCTTAGATCAACACACTTAGCACCTGTCCCCAGTCAGCTGACTGGAAGGACGCAGGGCCCTGGGCACATTGAAGCCCCAGGGCTGGGGCTGGCAGGGAGAGTTCTCTGGCAGCTGCTGGAGAAGAAACTCCTGCAGAAAAGGAAAGAAAGGCTCTGTGACACTTTGGGTGCCTGAAATGCTGCTGGTGCTACTGTGCTGCTTACTTATTACCTGTTGTTATTTCAAGTGGTGGACCGGACTGAGGCTGTAGGAGGAGGAGGAAGAGGCCTCATTGGGGCACACTATCGTGTCATGTAGAGGCCCCAGCACCAGTGAGGGCACACCTTAACACACACACAAATTCCCACATCATGAGTTTTGTTTGTCAGCAGCTTGAGGTGCAGTTTCCCAGAAACCCCTGCACCTGTCTCCTTGAAACCTGGCAGGCTTCATGGCCTCAGGGGGGGCTACCATGTCTGCTGTTTTCACACCCACTCCCCTCCCCACCCCCGTGCCTTCACACTTACAAGTGTGAGCTTTGCTTTCAAGAATTTGAGGTGCAGTTTCCTAGAAACCCCTGCACTTATCTCCTTGAAACTTGACAAGCTTCATGGCCTCAGCAGGGGCTACCTTTCTTGCTGTTTTCATTCAAATCAGGCAAGAAATGACAAAGTTATAGGCAGTTTCATGATTCCCCATTATAGCCTATGGACAAAACGTTGAAGAAGTGTCAAAACAGTTTCGATGAAATGTAACAGAACAGTGCTTCAAAACAAAATGACACATTGAAATGAAACACTGTCTCTTTGAAACAGTGAAATGGAAGTCAAAATGAAACAGTACTGTTTCACACAGCCCTAATGTCTATAAACACTCGGTGTCCTAGGACCGGGCTGAATCCCACATTAGGAAGTTCTCTTCACTTTCTGCTTATGTCACCTAATTTACCTTCCTGGGAGGAGGGGGAGATCTTCTTGACTTCAGCTTTTTGATGAGTCCATCCAAATGCATTTCACTTGAAAACATTTCACCTGCTACTTTTGTCCCCATCCAGACATAGACGTTAAATTGGAAGATCTGATCTGCGTTCCCATGCAGCACATCCTCCCTCCTCTTTTAAAATTATTTATCATTATATCTCTCCAGCCTATGTGCTCTAACCATGGAGCTTTTATATATTTAAGAGTTTGATTAAGCAAATGTTATAATTGTTTTTTTAATTGCATAATACAGCAGAGTTACATGAGAAATAGGAACCCACACATGCTAACCATCAGTACAGAATAACAGGAGGGTAAGGCATTGTGCTTAATGTGTGGTTTACATTTGCCCTGGGTGCAGTACAGTCAGTAGTCAGATTATAGCCTCACAGCTAGGGCCTTATCCTGACCAGCCCACCTGCTCATCCAGCCTGCCACCTGTCACCCAGGCTGTCCTGACTCCTCCATTCAGGGCCTAGCTCAATGACCATCTATTGGCACCAGAGTGAAGGGTCAACTGATGTTTTCAGATTGACTTCCTGGCTTTCTCATCCAACTAGTCCTGGAACTCTTCTCACTCTTCCTGACCCTGGTTGGCACCTCAGTCTAGAGGCCCCAGACCTGGCCACCCATGACCTGGTGTGACAACAGTCTTTATTAGTGTCTATAGTATATAGGGGAGGGTATTTCAGTCTGTCCAACCACACTTTCTTCTGGGAGGTGTTCTTGGCTGGCTCTCTTCATACTGCTGATGGCTGGTTAAGTGCTCATCATAAAAGTCCTGTGAACATCTGACATTCTCCTTCAGCCATGTTTAAAAAAAAAAAAGTAGCCACAACTCTTTTCTGTAAGGAGCCCCATTGTGTCAAATGTGCCTTAGGTGTGCTCTGAGAAGGTCTTTCAGACTGAGCCCTGAGGGGATTGCAGCAGAAGAAAGGCTAGTTTCTGGATCCTGTCAGGCTTCAACATGAGCTAGGGCCCAGGCTGTTTAGTCTGGTTAAATCTAGAACAGTTCTGGATGTGCAAAGACATACAGCTTGATGTCTCTAAAGAACTTCAAAGTCAAGCAGGGAAGGTCCTATGGAGTTTATGTGCCTCCAGGGTCAGGTGGGGATTTCAGGATCATAACTTTGACAATAGGAACCCAAATTCCACCTGAATCCTGCTTTAGCCAACTAAATCCTTTATTTGGTCTGGTTCTGTATTCTTACTCCTTCAGTCTAGTGCATGTCAAACAGTGAGCTCCAGATCACACTATAAAGTTTAGCTATTATCCCTACACTTGAATTGAGAGTAAGTAGAGAGCTGCTACATAGGAAGACTGGAGGGTGTCAATTTGGGGATAGAGGTTTTGATGGCGGAAAGAGATTGTGAAAATTACTCCTAAATTATAGCATTTTATTCAGTGCTAGCCAATTGCCTGTCAAGAATGACAGTGGGGGGGGAGCAGGCAGGGACAGAGCTCCCCCACCCCTATCCAGGCCTGCTCCCTGCTTCCCGCCTGCTGCTTGGAGTCTGGGCAGTGGCAGGGGGAGAGGAGGAGCAGGCCCAGGCCCGATGCGGGGGAGGACTGGGCCCAAGGATGGGAAGAAATTGGGCCACAATGGCAGGGTGGGGAGCAGCAGGCCCAGGCCAACCTGGCGGCAGTGGGGGGATGGGAGGAGCAGGCTTGGAGCCAACACGGTGTGGGGTGGGGCAGAAGCAGCGGGTCCTGGCCCAAGGGGATGAGGAGGCTCACTCCACTTCTCCCCCCACCCCTGCCATGTTGGGCTGGCCTGGGCTGGGCCTGCTGCTCCCCCCCGACACACTGCCGTGGTGGGCCGGCTTCTCCCCCTGCTCAGGCTTGCTCCTCCTCCCCACCCCCAACATTGTGCCCAGGCCCACTCCTCCCCTCCCCCCACTGCCACCACGTTGACTTGCATTGGTCCTGCAGGTGGTGACACTGGAAAGGGGAAGGGACGGGCCAAGGCCAGTGCCAGTGGCCTTGCCCCCCCCGCAGCATCCCGACCTCACTCCCCACCATGCTGCTGCCACTGCCGTCACTGTCATCTCCAAGGCGCAAGGGAGGGGGGTGAGGCCAGCTCTGGTGGCCTTGCCTCCCCACCTCTGCTCCATTGTCACCACCTGCAAGAAGCTCCGCCCACTCCGTCTGCTCCATTTTCGCCGCCTTCAGGGAGCAGGGTGGGAGGCCAAGGCCATCACCTGTGTCCCCGCCATCATGGCAGCACTCTGCTGCCTCCTCTCCAAACGCTTCTTCTTTGCACTCTAATTGGCTGTTTGTCAGCCAATCAGAGCGCGAATAAAGCATTATGGGCAGACAGACAGATTAAGTTTTTTCTAATATTGGAATTGTGTACATCTGAACAGGTTCATTTTAAATAAATCAGAACAGAAGTGGCTAAGGGGGTACAATAAAAGTAGTTTAAATAAAGGATGTAAACCAACATTAAAAAATATTAAGGGCAGGTGATCAAATCTGAGTAATCCATAATGAGGTTTTTAGTTGTTATACACTACTAGCTTTGTGGGAAGAAAGCTCTAGCCATTGCCACAAGCCTGGTCAAGCTACCCCTTTTACACATTCTCCAGGCCTATTTGCTTTGTTTCCATATAGTGACCCATATGCCTATATGCTTTCCTAAGTCTGAACAAATTCCAGGTGTTGGCTCTGGCTCTCTCAACAAGCTCTCCAGGGCAGATTCTCCATGTAGCACTCACTTCTGGGATACAAAACCCTGCGTTCAAACTGCTTCGATCCTGAGACAAGTCCTTGCTCTTCCAGGTGCACCACTGTCTTAACCTGGCACAACCTGTCTCAGGGCTCCAGCCTGAAGAATACTACATTTTACAGCCTCTTTTGGGGCACGTCATAGTTGAAGCAAACAGACACAGCCTTGGCACAATGACTCTTCATTCATCCTTAGGCAGCAGAATACATACATGGATTCATATGATATACATACATGGATTTATGCAATTCCCTGCCCCACTTTCCTCACTAGGCCTGTGTGAAACAGCAAGTATTCCCTTCAGATTTGGATTCAGCTGATTTGGAGGGACAGTGATTCAAATCAGTGATTCGAATCACTGTCCTGATTCAATTTGTCCAATTCAGATTCAGAGATTCAGCGCCGATTTGGAGATTCAGCCAATGACTATAATGAGGAATCACTAAAATACCTATAATTTTGTTGGGTTTTTTATAGATTCAGATGAAAACAGCTGCGACAGTAGCCCCTTCTGAGGTAGCAAAGCCTGCTGAGTTTCAAGGAGATAGGTGCAGGGGTTTCTGTGAAAGTCCACCTCAAGCTGTTGAAAGCAAAACCGGTATCACTTGTGTGTGTTAAGGCAGACTCAGAGAAAGATCACAGTCACTGGCCAGCAGCTACAGATGTCAGTATCAGAGCAGTCTTTCCCCTGCCTCAGCCTTTTCCATATATGGAAGATCACCCCATCCACCTTCCTCTTCTCAGGTTCTGTTTGCTGCAAGCCTTCTGAATCTCTGAATCTCTCTGAATCAATTCAGAGGCTTCTGATTGAATTTGGGCCTTTTAATGGGTCTCCTGATTCAGTTCAGATTTGGAGATTCGGCTGCTAAATTGGGCTGAATCTCCTCCGAATCAAATCAGCTACTGAAGCTTTGCACAGCCCTATTCCTCACCATCCTTGAGCATCTCTGAGGAGGAATTGTTCAGAGTTCTCTAAGTTGTCCAGTATTCTTCTCCTGCAACTGATGACTTTTTCTGCTGCCTTGCCCCACCTTCCTTCAACCGTGGAACTTCTCTCTCCTCTTTCCCCCTCTGCCCCCCACCCCCAACCTCTCTCTGCAGCTAACCCCCTTCAGCCACAGAGGGTCCTGCAATTAAAACATCTCTGCTCATTGCAAAAGCCTGTCCTTTGTGGGGAAATTCCATTCCCTTAAACCCTCTCACTCTGCAGAGGAAATGTAGAAAAGTGGTGTTCTTCAGGATGCAGTTGCTTCTTTACGTTGCTGGGGCAAGATCTATTTGGGTGTTCAAAGTCTATAATGATGGAGCTATTGATAGGTAGCAGTTGTGACTCCACTTATTGCAAGAAGGATGAGGGAGGAATATGGTACAAGACAGACATAAAATATAGGGATACAGATAGCGTATAAGATCAAGTTGGTATTAATAAACTGAACACAGGCAAATTGCCTGCACCTTCAGCCATCAGTTTGAACCATCCCTGAAGTGTCTCTACTGAAGTCAATGTAGACCCTACTGAAGTCAGTGGAATTGCACCAAGGGTGAGCTTCTTCCTTAAAAATACTAGTAACCAGAATACCCATTTGGCCCTATACAACTACTTAATTTAAATTTTATGAGCCAAAGAATGACAATCTTTATAGAATGATTTTGTAGATTTCATAGATTTCATAGACATTAGGGCTGGAAGGGACCTTGGAAGATCATTGAGTCCAGCCCCTCGCCCGAGGGGCAGGAAGTCAGCTGGGGTCATAGGATCCCAGCAAGATAAGCATTCAATTTTCTCTTGAAGGTGTTCAATGTAGGTGCTTGAACCACCTCCGGTGGCAGAAACCTTGGGGGCTTGGACAGGTCTGTTCCAGACCTTGGGGGCTTGGACAGTAAAGAAATTCTTCCTTAAGTCCAGCCTGAAATGGTCTTGCAGTAGTTTATAACTGTTCAACCTCGTCATCCCTTGGTGCGCTCTGTTGAACAAACATTCCCCCAGATACTGGTGGTTACCCCTGATAAACTTACGGATGGCCATCAGATCACCCCTGAGCCTGCGCTTTTCCAGGCTAAAGAGCCCCATAGATCTCAGCCTGTCGTTGTAAGATCTGTTTTCCTGACCTCTGATCATGCGCATGGCTCTTTTCTGGACTCTCTCAAGCTTCTCCATATCCTTTTTGAATTGTGGGGCCCAAAACTGGATGCAGTACTCCAGCTGCGGCCTCACCAAGGCTGAGTACAAAGGGAGAATGATGTCCCGGGATTTGCTTGAGAAGCATCTATGGATGCAAGCCAGCATCTTTCTCGCTTTACTAGCTGCAGCATTGCACTGAAGGCTCATGTTCATCTTGCGGTCATTGATGACCCCCAAGTCTCTTTCTTCCCTAGTGCTAGCCAGCATAGCACTGCCGAGCCTATAAGGATGCTGCAGATTTTTCCTCCCAAAGTGGAGAACCTTGCATTTTTCAGTGTTAAACACCACCAGGTTCTTGTCCGCCCATTTGCTGAGCCTGTCCAGGTCAGCCTGGATCGCCCTCCTGTCCTCAGGTGTGGATGATTTACCCCAAAGTTTGGTGTCATTGGCGAACTTGGCCAGTCCACTTCTGACTCCAATGTCCACATCATTAATGAAGATGTTGAACAATATGGGTCCAAGGACAGAGCCTTGGGAGACCCCACTGGTCACAGGGCACCATGACAATTGACTTCCATCAATTACTACCCTCTGGGTCCGACCATGGAGCCAATTTCCCAGCCAGCGGTTCATGGTGGACCCAAGGCCACAATTGGCCAGTTTCTCCAAGAGGTGATCATGGGATACCAGATCAAAGGCTTTTTTGAAGTCAAGATATATTACATCGATCTCTTCTCCCTTGTCCAGGTGATAGGTCACCTGGTCATAAAAGGAAATGAGATTGGTCAAGCAAGACCTACCTGCAACAAACCCGTGCTGGCTATCCCTCAGGATGTTGGTGTCGGCCAGTCCATTAAGGATGGCCTCTTTAAGAAACTTTTACAAAACCTTCTCCAGGATAGAGGTCAGGCTGATGGACCTGTAGTTTGCTGGATCCACTTTCCTCCCTTTCTTGAAGATAGGCACCACATTGGCCTTCTTCCAGTCTTCGGGCACTTCACCAGAGTGCCAAGAGTTCTCAAAGATCCGTGCCAGGGGCTGAGCTATGATGCTCACCAGCTCCTTGAGTACCCTGGGGTGTAGATTGTCAGGGCCAGCTGACCTAAAGGTATCCAGCCTCTCAAGGTGTTCCTTCATGAGGTCAGCATTGATGGAGGACAGGGGATCTCCCTCACCCGGACCTTCCTGGCAACGATCGTTCATCAGGATTGGGACCAGTATTCAAACAACATTGTCCAAAGACAGGCGTGTTAGAAAGCATGTTCATTTGTTGCAGCTGATATTGTATTTTTCCTTTATAAATGTGAATTAAGGGTTTATATTATTTTGGATTATTTAGTCCCCCTAATCATCATTCTAAGGAGCAAATGTGTTCCAAACCCGGGAATTTATTTGAAAATAATATCCTTCAAACTCTAAATAATGTTCCCATATACAGTGTCAGGGCTTTTGTTTATTGACTTTCTGCATCTGTAGTTTCTCCCTTTTGTGGGATTGAAATTGATTTGCCTAATCTTGGCATACAAAAGAAGCTTATTTTCAGTGCAAGGAGATTTAACTACAGAAATTCATACTGACAGAAATAGGATCTGTGTAATCAATTCCCTGCAGAAAGCACTGGAAATTTACCCTAAAATGTGCTCTGGCAGTATCCCTAGAGAATGTCCATTGGCACCTGAAGCCAAAAGTGTGAAAGCAATATATTTAGGTCAAGAAAAATGGTAGTATCAGAAGACTTTGTGGAAGTAGCAGTCTTGTCAGTCTTCTGTCCATCATATGTGTAAAAGAAGCTTAAGAGGCATTTTTATGTACCTAAATACATAAATAAATGTTAAAAGGAGTCCATTTTCAGTACCATCTCAACTACTGGGAACAAAATTAAGACTTTGTTATCATAAACATTCAGCATGTAGACGATGGTTGGTTAAGTCCTGTTCAATTCCTTTGAAAGCTGTATAATAGCCACAGCATTCCCATGCCACATTAAAAAAAAATCACAGGTGATGGTAGAGATAAGACACTACATGCTCATATGAATGACTGAGGTTAGAGAAGAGAAACACAAATTACCCATCAGCTAATACTACAAATTCTATACAGAAAACAAACAGCAGGGATGGATTCCTTTGCATTCTTATTCATAAACTGCATGCATAAGCATCATTCGTTATTCTAGGAAACTGAACCACTAAAATAAAAAGTACACTTAGAAAGGCTGACAACTTGGTCCTGTCATACTGCTTTGAATGGTTTTGTTGATAGTAGCTCTGGTTTACGGTCAAGATTTATATTGGAATCAATCCAATTCCAAACCACAAGGGGCAGCCATGCCAGGCTCCACATGATGATGATGAAGCAAGTGTTACTGCACTCATATGTTGGAAACATAAGGGCCAGAAATCCAGCAACAGGTAGAATGGTCAATATCAATAAGAACTTGGGCACCCAAAGGAAGGCCATAAGGGCATTCATAGATGATGTGGTCGGCCGTCTGAGCTTGAGCACCACAGCTACAGCCAGCTTCATTGGAGAAACCCCAACAGTGTATGCTTACCTTGAACCATCCAACTCCTGAGACAGTTAAGATCAGTCCAGGCCCTGCGGGACAGCTGCCATCTTGAGAGGTGGAAGCTGGCATTGGGAATGAAGTTATTTAGCCGCAATTCTTGTGCAGCATATTTCCTGCTCCCCTGATGGGAGGTCCATACTGTAGGTGGCATGCCATCTGCAGATTCACTGAGGTTATTGGCCTGAGTGGAGAAAGGGTTCCGAGGCTTCAGGTGGCAGTTGGTTTCCTGGCTTGTGGCTAGTAAACTGGGGTGCAAAGAGTGGTCCAGGAGGGCTGTGGAAAATTTCAACAGCCATTCTGTTTTAGAGGTGCTTTGGCCCGTTTCAGGCCCAAAACACTGAATCCAGGAATCTGAGTTTCTGCTCCACACCTCTCAAAGACCCCCTAGAGCCAGGTCTCCTTCTCTGGAAGGCACTGTGGAAGAGGTTGTGGGAGCAGGTGGCTCAGCTTCCCCTGTCATTATGCCTCTGCCTCCTGAGGAGGGGGATAAGGCAGGATCCACACCTGCGCCCCAGAAGTGAGGGGTTAGTGTAGTGTGGGATCATTTTGAGGTGGCAGATGATCCCAAGTATGCTATCTGCCTACACTGCCAATGCAAGACTAGCCAGGGCAAGGACAAGAAGCATTTCAGCACCACAGGGATGCTGATGCATATAAGGAGGCACCATCCCCTTGCCCTCACTCTTCCTCAGCCTGGCACCAGTGGGAGCATGCCCAAAAAGGAAGTCCCCCTCTTGCTCCAATGCCTCCATCCCCCAGAAGCAGAGGCAGAACACCCTGGACCAGTAGGGGAAAGGCGAGGAAAAAGGAGGCGAGGCGAGCAAGGTCACCCAGAGCATTGGGTTGATGCTTGCTCTGAATGGCCAGCCCTTCTACTTAGTTGAGTGGCCAGGCTTCAGGTGGCTCATGGCATTCGTGGCCCTGTCATACCACGTACCCGCACACACCACCTTCAGAGCAAGGTAGTGCCCTCACTGTATGAGGCATGTAGGCAGTACTTGAGGGAGGAGCTGCACAAGGCAGGTCCGCAGGTGGCCTTACACTTCACCTCGGACATCTGGCCATCATGCCTACCTCTCCCTCACAGGGCACTGGTGCAATCAGTCAGGCTGTTGGTGGGGTCTCCTTCAAGCGGAGGTGATAGGTGAGTCCCACACAGCAATGGAGATCATGGGGGCCATGAAACACCTGGTGCACGGGTGGCTCATTGGGCAGGGTAAGGTCACCTGCTAGTTCATGGTCACTGACAATGGCCCCAATATGGTCAAGGCAGTCCTTGATGCCAACTTGGCATCCGCTGTGTGGCATACAGGTTCCACCTTATAGTCAGGGATGCCTTGGAGAGGGACAGGGCTGCCGGTGAGGGCACCATCACAACCAGCCAGCTCATTTCAAAATGCAGGAAGGTGGTGGGCTACTTTCACCGGAGCATCAAGATGGACAACATGCTGTGGGACACCTGGCTTGGTGGAGCAGCTGGTGTTCCTCAAGGTGAACCTCCCAATGTTGGGGTTCCCCAAGCTCCACATGCAGATGGAGTGAATACAACCCTCCTCACTCCATCTGCACCTATTTCCTTTTCTAATTTTTTTTAAAACCATTTAATTCCCTGCTGTCAGAGCTGGAGGTGTCACTCACTGTATCACCAGCCAGCAGGGGAAGAATATCTCCCTACTGAGCTCCATGCCAGAACAAACTTGGAGGTATAGGCTGGGGCTATGGGAAAGGAGGAGGCTCCAAGTCCTGGGCATGAGTTAAAGCTGCACCCTGCCAAGGTCAGAAGGCCCGGTAGGACTGCCGATGGTGCGCCAGCCCCCAGTAAATGCCGGGACCGCAAACCTCCCCGGTGAAAGGCGGGTAGGAGGCGCCTTATAACCTCCAGCCACAACACACATGCACAGTCCTAGCTAGGGAAATCCTAGACCTGTAAGATCTTTGAGAGACATCAGGGGCCTCTGAATCAGTTTTCTGTCAAGGCATGGCAAGGAAAAAACGGGTGGGCAGTTGGCCCAGAAACATGTGGGCGGGCCAAGATCTCATCTGCACTGGGAAGGCCCCCTGCTGTTCCTGGGTGGAATGAATAGTGAAGAAGCCAGAGGCAGGCATGCAATACAGGCAAGAAAGCCAGTCAGTGAAAATGTAAATTGAGGTGTCAGGGAGTGAGGGGCTGGCTGGGGGGTGAGGGAGGAGGGCCTGGCGGGAAGGGTGATGTAGCAGGTAAAAGTGGAGAGGTACCTGGGGAGTCAGATGTTGGGCAGGTTATAGCGTGTCATAAATCCACTGCCTATATTGAGTCCATGAGTTTCAGTATCTAGGAGGTTGATGAAATGAAGTGCATAGGCTCGTCTGTGAAAAATGGTTTGTAAATTCCCTTTGATGATCAGGCCTGAGAGACTGGAGACACAGTGACTTTCTTGTGAGAAATGTGCCGCCACAGGTAGTTGGATATTCTTGTCTGTAATAGATTTCCAGTGTGCATTCATTCTGGTGCGCAGTTGTTGCATCATGTCTCCTATGTATTTTCCATCAGAGCATTTGGTGCACTGGATGAGATATATAACGTTTCTGGAGATGCAGCTGTAAAATCCAGGAGTGATGATGGTTCTGTTGTGGAGTGTAGTAATTGTGGGGGTACTGGAGATATGTTGGCAGGTTTTGTATTTCTTAACATGGCATGGTCTAGATCCATTTGGTGTGTTTTGGCCTGTTGGAAGTTTGCTTCTGGTGATGAGGTTAGTGAGATTTGGTGCTTGTTTGGATTTACAAACCACCTTTCACAGACAAGTCTATGAACTTCACTTCATCAACCTCATGGATACAAAAACTCATGCACCTAATATTGGATTTATGATACACTATAACCTGCTTGGCATCTGATTCCCCAGGTAGCACTTTTGCCTGCTACATCCCCCACCCCCTCACCCCCAGCCTGTCCCTCACCCCCTGACACCTCAATTTCATTTTCACTGACTGGCTTTCTTGCCTGCATTGCATGCCAGCCCCTGGCTTCTTCACTATTCATTCCATCCAGGAAGAGCACACACTAACTAGAGGCTTCCTCAGCCTGATGAAGGGTTTTTAAACCCAAAAGCTTGCTAAGATATATTTCTTCAACTATTCAGTTGGTCTAATAAAAGATATCAGAGGTACCCTTGAGTGGTCTGTGCTGGAGCCAGGACCCGAAGTGGGGGGTGTCAAAAGGCCAGGGGCCAACCGTGAGGAATGCCCAAAGCAAGAGGCTCAGGATTCTGACTGGTCTGAAGATGAAGCCAGGACCTAACAGGGAGCCAAAGGTACCAGAGAGGGGACCACAGCTGGAGAGGGTGAAGGATGCAATGTGCGAGGCATGGGACGCAGTGTCAAGCAAGGTATGGAGCTGCAGAATGGATGTCACCCAAAGACACCTAAATAGTTAGCCTCCTGCCTGGGAAACATCTGAATCAGTTTTCCATCAAGGTGTGGCAGGCAAAAAGGCCCAGAAACAGATGGGTGGGTGGACAGCTAACCAGCACTGGGAAGGCCCCCTGTTACAGGATACCATCCATGGTGGTTTCATCCTGCTCTGTCTACACACACACACACACGTGTCACAAGTTTTGCTTTGAACAGTTTGAGGTAGTTTCACAGAAACCCCTGCACCTATCTTCTTGAAGCTTGGCAGGCTTCATGCCCTCAGAAGGGGCTACCATCCCTGTAATTTTCATCCAAATCAGGCAAGAAATGACAAAGTTATAGATGTTTTAGTGATTCCCCATTATAGCCTATGGCCAAATCACCAAAACAGCGGCAAAACTCTGAAACAGATTCAGCCAAATCAAAATGGAATGGTGATCTGAAACACCGAAATGAATCGCTGTTCTCCAAAACGGCCAAATCCAAAACCGAAATGAAACATAGACATTTCACACAACCCTATGGTCCAGATCTTGGGCTTTGAGGCCTAGGGCCAGGTTAGCAGCTTGTCTCTGGATGTACGGAAAGGGAATGCCTGAGAATGCCTGGTAAGCAGTCAGCAGGGGTTGGCATAAGGCATCCGGTAATGATCCTCATGACGCTGTTACGGCAGGAATCCACTAACTTAGTGTGTGTGCTCTGGCCCCATACTGGTGCACAGTACTAAACAGGAGCATACGCAAGTGCCAAAGTGGAGGTGTCAAGTATTTGGAAACTTGCACCCCAGCTGTTGCCAGTAAGATGATGGATAAGAGCTCCTTTGCTGTTAACTTTACCCTGGATCCCTTCCAGATGCTGGTGGTAAGTAAGAGTCCAGTCCAGTATGATTCCTAACTAAGCAACAGTGTAACAATGTTTGTGTGTCCTGTCACCAATCTTTACCTTTATTTCTTTCTTCGATTCATTGTTATTTAGGTGGAAGGCTGCTGTCACAGGCTCCACAAAATCAGTGTCTAGCAGTAAATCTATCTTTACTGTGTTGATGGGAGTATAAATGTTCTATGCTAAAAAGTAAACAGAAGGCAAAAGGCCCTTGCAAACACATTTTGCAAAATACAAGAACAAACAAAAGAAAATTAAGCCATTAAACTGTCAACCTTTGGGATGGCCTTACAGACTGTCCTCCAGTCCTTCCCCACCACTGGAAAGGTTGTGTTTGCATTCTAGTGAATATGAGGTGATTTTACTGATGAATTAATACATACACAATAATATTCACTTGTGTGGTTCAGCAATCAGTCACACCCAAGGAGCCTGACAGAAGTTTGCGTCATTAACTGTGTGAGTTCTATGTATAAATTATGTACCTTGGCCTTTTGCATAAGACAACCACCAGTTTCAAATGGAGCATGCATGAGTCTCTTTAAAATACAGTTCACAGTTCTCCACATTTTCCTTTCTCAGCCAAAGATGTTAATAATAGCAATAATAATATGCAACATTAACATAATGCAGCATTTAACTAAGCTAGCAAGCAATCCTCAGTTAGTTGCTAAAGTACCCTAGGCTGTTGTGCAGACATGCAGGTTGCCTGTGCGAAATCAGCACTGTGGTTACTGACTGAGACCGTCTCAGGAGTAATAGCCAACTCATTTCTTTTCTTCTGGAATTTGGAGAATATGTCACCAATTTTTTTTAACTTTACTAATGAACCTAACCCATAAAATAACAGATTTAATGTTGAAAATAGAAGCAAGCCCCCAAAAGATATACAAATACAGACCGTAATCTTCTATCAGCAGTGCTACCACTACCCAAATCAGTTTTCAGAAAAGTCCGGTGTTTCCTTCGTATACTTCTCCTAGTCTCAAAATCTTCCTAAGTGTTTCCATCAAGGCCTAGCCCCTGTGTTTTTTCATCTTTATACAATAATTCACACTCTCCTTTTCTCTAGAACTCTGTATAACACAAATATCATAATCTTCTTATCTTGGCTTTTAATTTTTAAGTTATTCTAAATTCATTAAAGTGTTCATTCATAGCACTTGCACTTGAATATTCAGAAAAAGTTTCTCAAGTGTCATTTTTCAGTAACGGATCACTGTGTAGTGACAATCTCATGTGTCTCGTGGTTGGTTACCTCATATGACATTACTGATGTTTGAGATCACTGTTTCTCATTGTAGATGTGCACAGTGCAATTTTTTTTAAATAGCAGAGGCTCCTAGAACTGTAAATTATACTGAGGTTTCTGTTTGTCTTCTCTGCCTGTTTACACATTTGCCAGGTGCCAGTGACTCTGACATCTGTTTCTAACAGTACATGCAGTCTTGATTTAAGTTTCCCATTGAACAGTGTCAGATGGTGACAAACCATGCTTCACTAGTACCATGCTATAATTTAACAGTGCTAAATATGGATCGGACTCTGACTCCTAAATCTCTTTCAGTAAATGCTCCATTATTCTGAGGTCTATTTGTAGCCATGTTGGTCTGAGACAAAGAGAAAAACAAAACATTAAAACTCTGGTTCAGAAGTGATACCTTTTATTAGACCAACTAAAAAATAGCAACAACAAAAAATCCCCCCCCTTTTTTTTTTGCAAACTTTTGGGCACGCACTCCCTTCTTCAGGTGGAGGTGAAATCAAAGATTGTAAAGTCCTCTTAGGTAGAAAATAAACTTCATTTTGCACAAGGGAAGCTGAGGCTGGACATATATTCCCCTGGGTCCATGAGAGTTCCTTTGTGTGATTTGCTCTTTGATGTGCTGATAAGGGTATTTTCTTCCATGGAGGTGTCAGATGGCAGAAGCAGGCAGAGAGGTACAGAAATCTTTCTTTCTTGTTTAGCAATGATGTTTAATGTATTTTTTTTGCTATACTTTCTAATAGAAGGTACTTTCTCTGAACCAAGACTTTTAGAGTTTTGTATTTCTCTATTATTTTGACACCTTTTCCTTCAACCCACTGGAGGAAACCGCAAACTGCTAAAATCCAAGCATTCTAATCTGTGGCCCCCTGTCATATATGTCTACGCTGGGCACCCCACATCTAGTGAGAATAATAGTCTAGGAGAAGTCCAAACCTTTGTCCATTCACTGTAAACAAATCTACATCTATGTTGAGGCAGACATGTTTGTGATGGCCTTGGTTCTACTGTCATCTGCCTGCACATCATGTGGTATTAAGGTTTTCCCCATATGTTATTGCTGTAACACAAAATATAGGTTTTTGTTGTTTTTGTTTTTTCAGTTTTATCCCAGCAATTTTTTTCTCTTTCCAAAGCTGCTCAGACCCTCTGTTCATGCTTGTCTTTCCCCACAAATAAGACTTAGTACTCTTCATGCCATCAAAAAATGTACTATATTTTCAGGTGAAACACATGAGGTGCTGAACCCTGCCCAGTGGCAGTTTGTGTAAAAAAAAACAATTCCCAAAGGATATATTCAGTAGGCACACATGTATGCTCTGTTTTTTTAAAGGCACCTGCCAAAATCTATAAGATCTAGCCATTTTCCCCAAATGTTTCCCTTGCAGTTAGTGGAAGGTGTTCCCTTTCTAAATATTTAATACTTTCTTTTGTGACAGAAAGCAAGAGAAGAGCTCTTTTTTTATTACTTTGCTACAGTAATCAGCATGTGTACCCTTTCTGTTGGTTCTTCTATTTGCTCTCTGATTCCTCGATCAGTGAACTTATCTGTTTCCTCTTTTAGCCACTGCCAAAGATGAGAGGCCTTTATTTGGGGCATGAATTATAATATGGTTAAATTCTTTCAGCCCTATTCTGCACTATGTTAAAAACTTCTGTATCCCATGGGAGAGGACTTAAAATTCATCCTCAGTTATTTTGATCTTCTGCCGCTCCAATTAGTGCACTCTTTGGGCGCATCCAGACGAGCATGGCCATGTGGTATGTGGCGCTGCAAACACATACCACACAGTCAGGCATTCCCCATGCTGCAAGGGTGTGCTGCCCAAGTGTGCACTGCTCCAATTTTTTTTCTGTGGGGTTTTTGGACCCTATCCAGGGACCAAAAAAATCCCATGGGGGGGAAAAAAAAAAAAGGAACAGTGCTCGCTTAGGCAGCACACCCTTGCAGGATGGGGAATGCCTGACTGTGTGGTATATGTTTGCGAGCTGCTGAAAAGCAGAACCAAACCATCCGGAGCTGTGCTGCAGCTGCTGGCCAGGCCAGGCTGGCAGGATCACCACTGCTGCAGTCTAGGGAGGCCCCCAGGAGCCCAGTTAAGGCTGTTGGGGCCAGCACTGTACTGGACCCAGCTTCCCCTACCGCCTCAGTGTAACCTGCCGCACACCAAATCGTGCATGGCACAGGTGTTTCCCAGGGACAAGTACCTGCAGCACAAGATGCACTGCTACTACTTGAACCCGGGGAACCAAATGTCTGTACTCATCTGGACATGCCCTTTGATTCTATGGCCTTATCATAGCCCAGTAATGACATCTTTCCCCTCATACTACTATAAAGTGTTCTTTCTCCAATTTATAATTTAACCACAGCATTTATTTCCTTAGCAGGGATAAGCTTACCAGCATGAGCACCAAATGCTTCCAGTTTTATTTGCCTCCAGCTTCTCTTGTGCACCTCTTCTAACTTCAAAGAATGTTTAATTTCTTTCAAGCTGGCAGTCCATTTATCTCCTCTAACATCCATTGCTCCTCTGAAGAATTCCTCTCAGCTAGTGGTTCTGGTTTAAGGCCTCTGGCTAATGTCATATTTAAAGTGTGATGAATGTGTCATAACATGCCAGGGATATATGTTGTAGCCATGCTGGCCTAAGAAATAGAGACAAACAAGGCTCTTGGGTTAGAGGCAGTATCTTGTATTAGACCAGCTAAATAGTAGCAAAGTTTTTTCTTTCTTTGCAAGCTTTCGGGTCCAAACACCCTTCGTCAGGTTCAGGAGAATTGGAAGATTGTAAAAGTTCTTCCAAGTAGAAAAAAAACTTCATTTTGCACAGAGGAGGTAGAGGGAGGAAGCTTTTTTTCCCCCTGGGTTCCTCAGGGCACATCCAGATGTGCATCGACATTTAGTTCCCTGGGGACAAGTAGCAGCGGCGCATCTTGCACTGCCACTTTATGTCCCTGGGAAACACCGCCTGTTCCATGCGAACTTTGGTGTGCAGCAAGTTACCCCAGGTGGGGTAGGGGAGGCTGGAGCCAGCATTGTGCTGGCCCTAGCAGCCTTACGTGGGGGCTTCCTGGGGCTGCAGCCATGGTGATTCTGCTGTGCAGAGCCTGGCTGGCAGTGCAGCACAGCTGTGGGTGGGCTGGCTCTGCTTTTCAGCAGTGCGCGTTGGCCAAGCATGTGTTGCTCTGGGACTTCTTTCTGCAGTTTTTTTGACCCCTGGATATCCAGGGGTCAAGAAAAACAGCAGGAAAAAAACCTGGCACAACACATGCTTGGCCGGTGCACACTTGCAGCAAATGTAATATGTGGCTCTGCAAACACATGACGGTGCTTGTCTAGATGTGCCCTCAGAATCCTTTTGTGAGAGAGTTGCTCTGCGATATTCAGATTAGGCAGGCTTCTTTCTGGGAGATATCCGATGTCAGGCAGGGAGGTGAAAACTTCTTTCTTGGTTAGCAGTGAACTTTACATTTCCAAATGGCATCTGCAAGCGATTTATTACCCAATAATAAGTCTCAAAAATGGTGATCCAGCCACAAAGATATTACTTGCAAAACATAGAACAGGGCTGTCCAACTGACTGTCCATTGACTGAGGGGTTAAGTTGCAGCCCCATCTGGCCACAGTCTCCCTATCACTCCATCTACAGCAGTAGTAGGAGCCTCTGTCTTCTTCTTTCCTCCAGCTACTGCTGCTTGCCCCTGTCCCATGGGACTGAGTAGTGTGGTGCAGTATGGAAAGCTGAAGGTGAGCCTGGGACTGCACAGGCACTTGGTGAAGCAGTGGGGAGGGGAGGGGAGGAGCACATAGTGTGATAATCAGGGGTGCTTGTGTGGTACAGCAGAGGGTTATCTGCACAGTATGACGCCTACCAGGTCTATGGCAATCAGCTTGTGGGCATGTAGCCCCTGCTGGTTCAGCCCACAGGGTGATTGGCCCCAACTACTTAGAAACTGGACAGCTATGATAGAGAATATATTTGCAGCTCCTTTGTATCATGCTTTAATTCGAATGTGTGGCATGTTATCTATAGTGATAGTATTTGGCCAGGTCGTCCAGAATCCCAGGGTGGACTGCTCTCTTCCTCCTTGTCCCCTTCCTCCCCATCCCACTTCCTGCTACGCCAGGGTGCCTCAGTGGGAGATGTCATGACTCACCACCCTTCCTCCCTTTTCCCAACCAGCTTTGAAAGCTGCTTCTTTACGGAAACATTTAGAAGCTCTTCCCTCTGCAAACAAAGAGTCAACCGTCTTTATGTGCACACAATAGGAATCTGAGAGCAGGCTAGAGAATTTGTTAGGAAAACTGTGGGTGGGACAGATGGGGAGAGAGAGGAAAAACACATACACCAAAGGACCTCATAGGTGTCCCAAGAAATAGTAACATGCAGTATGTTACACATAGGTCGATAGTGTTCGTCCAGGTCCTCCAGCATCCCAGAGTGGATTTCTCTCTCCCCGAACCTCCTTTCTGCAAGGGGACTCTCTGTGACACATGCTGCTCCTGCCTCCTCTGCAACCTTTCATTCCAGTCTTCCTTACTCTGTGCAAGGTTTCAGGGAGTAACTTCTTTACACAGGGGGAGCTCAGCTGCTGAGCTCAGAGCTCACTTCTCATTAGCAGCACAGCTCAAGCAGAGGGAAATGACAGCCCCTGCCAGCAACTCTTCAGTCCCTTTGCTGATGAGTGCTGGCAGAGCAAGTTCCCATAGTTTCATAGTTTCTAGGGTCAGAAGGGACCTGAACACATCATCAAGTCCGACCCCCTGACCTGGGCAGGAACGAGTGCTGGGATCATAATACCCCAGCCAGATATCTATCCAACCTCCTCTTGAAGACCTCCAAGGTACGGGAGAGCACCACCTCCCTTGGGACCCCATTCCAGAGCCTGGCAGCCCTAACCATAAAGTAATGCCTCCTGATATCAAGCCTGAACCTACTCTCAATCAATTTGTGGCTGTTATTCCTTGTTATCCCAGGTGGTGTCCAGGGGAACAGAGCCTCACCTATTTTCTGCTGGTCCCCCCTGGTGAGTTTATAGATGGCCACCAGATCCCCTCTCAGTCTTCTCTTGTGGAGGCTGAATAGATTCAGGCCCTTTAGTCTATCTTTGTAGGGCCTGGCCTGCTGCCCCCTGACCATGCAAGTGGCCCTCCTCTGGACTCTCTCAAGGTTAGCCACACCCCTCTTGAAGTGCAGTACCCATAACTGAACACACTACTCCAACTGTGGACTGACCAGAACCACATAGAGGGGAAGGATCACCTCCCTGGACCTGCTTGTGATGCATCTGTAGATGCACAACAAGATGCAGTTAGCTTTACTGCCCACTTCCTCGCATTGGCGGCTCATGTCCATCCTGGAGTCAACAATGACTCCAAGATCACTTTCAGCCACTGTGCTGTTGAGAAGGGTGTTCCCCAGCCTATAGGTATGTTGCAGGTTCCTTCAACTTAGATGCAGCACCTTGCACTTGTCTGCATTGAATTCCATTCTATTCTCATCTGCCCACCTCTGTAACCTGTCTAGATCTAGTCGGATTCTGTCCCTCCCCTCCAGTGTGCCCACTTCTCCCCACATCTTTGTGTCATCAGCAAATTTGGACAGCGTGCTTTCTATGCCCACCTCCAATTCACTGATAAAGATGTTGAATAGCACAGGCCTGAGGACAGAGCCCTGGGGAACTCCACTGCCCACATCCCTCCAGGTCAAAAACAACCCATCCACCACTACTCTCTGGGTGCAACCATCAAGCCAATTTGCCACCCATCTGACTGTGTAGGCATCAATGCCACAGTTGCCTAGTTTTTTGGCAAGAATTGGGTGAGAAACCATGTCAAACACCTTCTTGAAGTCCAGGTAGATGACATCCACCTCAACGCCCACATACAAGGACCTTGTGACCTGGTTGTAAAAGGAAACAAGGTTAGTCAGGCAGGATCTGCCCGCAGTGAACCCATGTTGGTTGCCCCTGAGCATTACCTCCCATGCTAGGCCCCCACAGATATGCTCCTGGATAATTTTCTCAAAGGTCTTCCCAAGGACCGAGGTGAGACTAACTGGCCTATAGTTACCCAGGTCCTCCTTTCTCCCCTTCTTGTAAATGGGGACCACACTGGCCCTTTTCCAGTCCTCTGGGACCTGGCCTGAGCACCACAAGCACTCATACAGCCATGCCAGGGGTCCTACTATGACCTCCACCAATTTCATCAGTACTCTCAGATGAAGAGCATCCGGACCTGCTGATTTAAACACATCCAGCCCCTCCAAGAGTTCCCTAACTAGATTATCCCTGACCCCAGGTATGGTGTCATTTCCCCTGACCCTGTCCATAATCCTAGTGGCGGAGTTGTCCTGGTCCCTGCTCAGAAATATGGAGGCAAAGAACTTATTGAAGAGATTAGCTTTTTCCTTTGCTGAAATCACCAGATTGCCAAGCCTGTCCTGTAGGGGCCCCATGTTACCTGGTGCCTTCTTCTTACTCCCTATGTATTTGAAAAAGGACTTCTTGTTATCCTTAATTCTGGTTGCCAGCCTTAGTTCCAGCTCTGCCTTGGCCTTCCTAACCGCTTCCCTGCAATCACAAGCACTGGAGGTGTAATCCTCCTTGGTGATTGCCCCTTGTTTCCACTGATTGTATGCCACCTTTTTTGCCCTTAGGCCCTCCTGGATGCCTTTACTAGCAAAGGGGGCTTTTTAGCACTCTTGCCTGCTTCAGTTCACGTTGGGACTGACTCCCTCTGAGCTCAGAGGATCATCTCCTTAAGGAACAACCACCTGTCCTGGACTCCCATCTCAATGAGGCTCTGAGTCCCCAACGTCTCTCTTACTAATCTCCTTAGCTCATTGAAGTTGGCCCTCCTGAAGTCAAGGACTTTTGCCTTAATGTTTGCTTTTACCACCCTGCGCTGGATAGTAAATTCCAGCAGACGATGGTCACTAACGCCTAGGTAGTCGAGCACCTGCAGACCCCTCACCAGGTCATCGCCTCTGGCAAGGACCAAGTCCAGCAAGGCATTTCCTCTGGTGGGATTGTATACCTCCTGAGTTAGGTGGAGGTCCTGTATGCAGGCTAAAAACCTACATGAGCATTCAGACCTGGTTGGCTAATCCTCCCAGCAGATGTTTGGGTACTTTAGGTCACCTATGACAACCACATCCTTTGTCCTTACAGCCTCTGTGAGCTGACCTGAAAATTCCAGGTCCAGTTTGTCCCCCTGGTGAGGCAGTCTGTAGTAGACGCTATCAAGTCCCTTTCCCCATGATCCCCGTGCATTCTAACCCAGAGTGCCTCAGTTTGCCCCTCTTCTGAACCCATGACACTTGTTTCTCTCTGGATAGCTTGCCCTGTTAAACTAAAGCTGGACATGGCACAACAGTTTCCATTGAGCAATACTCCCTGTTGCTTGATAGAAATAACATCTGCCTTGGGCCTCATTCTCATCGTCTATTCTGTACATGCTCTGCTGGTACCTGAAGAGTCTTGCAAAGTGATGTAATCCATTATCGTTCCTCCATCTAGGTTCCAAGAATTGTTTTGGCTTGTGGTATTTGCCATATACTGTGTTTTGTAAATTCTAACTTTGAGGTCCCAATGCATTTATGCTTCAGGAGTTTTTCTTGTAATAAATGGGCTTTACCATCAAATCCACAGTTTTCAGTACACCGTCCACCTTCCTTAAGCTTCATACTGGACTGATAACTTCTTTTGCTTCTAATTGCTCTGTCAGTAACCTTTCTCTGAGAGTTTTTTTCCCTCGATACAAGGTATCAGGATGTTAGTTGACCTCCAAAATTGACTCTTCAGCCTTAGATCTGTCATACCTTTCTCCGGTTTCACCTTCCTTCATCTCTGTTTGAAAACATTTCTCAGATATTTTATTTTCACATGGAATGCAGTATATCTCAAAGCTATATAATAGTTTCTTGTGCTCATTAACTCCATTTTCCCATTCTTGCTACTCCTCTGCCATTCTCTTCAGCTATCTACTGCACCTTTTCCTCCTCCTCCCCTCTTCCCGTCAGCACAAATGTAGGTCCCACATCTGTTTCCTCCACCTCATTTCTGGAGACATCTTTCCCAGTTATGTCCCCCCCCTACCCCAACGTCTACCCTGTCTGTTTGCTACACCTATCCCTGGCTACCACCTCCAGCCTTCTCATGTTATCATTCCTAACTTCGTACCCACACCTCTCCTTCCCTTGCTCGCTCTGGAAAATTCTATCCTTCTCTAGAAAGATCTCAGTCATACACAACTTTTTCAAATATTACTTCTTTCAGCTCTCATGGAGACCTGGATCCCTTTGTCTGACAATGCATCTCTTGTGGAAGCCTCTGCTTCTCTCACACTCCCTGTCTTGGATGGAGATCCTGGTGAGGACATTGGCCTTTTCTTCTTTCAGTCCTACTGCTTCCAGCCTTTTCTTCCCTCTCTGCATCCTTTTTCTTTGTTCTTTGACTACAACTGCATCTGAGACCCTTTTCTTCTCCCCTTCCATGTTGCTGTAATCTGTGCTCGCCCAATTCCGCCCCATAATCTTTCCACTCTGATTCTTGTTCTTGACTTGTTCTTTTCCTTTCCTCACAATCTCTTATAGTCATCCTTAGTGACTTCCATATTAATTACATATTTGCTTCCTTAGCTGTATGTTTGCTTATATTCACTTCATTCAGTCTACAGCCCTGATTCAATTCTCCTGAATTACATGCGGCTTGAGGAAAGTCTAGTGTAACCCCTTAGGTTTCTCCAACTTAGGCAAAACATTATTGAAAATTAAGTGCCTAACTAGAGGAAGGTGATCCAAAGAAACAGGGTTAAGTGTGCAGGCTCACTATACAAGACAATAAGCAGATTTATATGCTTCTAGAGATGATTCAGAGAGCCTGGAAGCTGCCCCTGTTCTGCTGCTGCAAGAGCAGTGATCAGACCCAATTGTAAGAGCTGAGGTTTGCAACTGGAATCACACCACCAGGGGAAAAGCTGAGATAAGAAGTCTGAAGCAGGTCTACACATTCATTAATGTGCTTTTGCTAATGCACATTAAATTTAGTACATCCACTGTGAAGTACTAGTAAAAGGCACATTAGCGAAAACACACTTTTTGACACTTTGATGAGCATTAAAATAGGCTAATGCACATTAAAGCACATGGATAGATGTGTCCAGGAGTGAACTGTATAAGAACAAGGCATTTAGCACTCTGAGACAAGCCTCTTAAAAGGCCTGCAGATTATTGTTCCAATGGGTTTAAACAGAGGCCATGCTGCCCTTCTCAGCAAATCAGGTATACAGACATAGGAAGCCTAAGGCACTTCATACGGTCAATCAGCCCAGGCAGGAACCACGTAAAACCAACCAATAAAAACAATATGCACAGCTAAGCACAGGAGTGTGCCTGAATTCCTGCTCTTTTCTAGCGCTTGACATTTGGCTAAACTCAGAAAAAGAAAAAAGCCTGTCCACTATTGTAGAATTCTATTACCTCTGCATGATTGCTATTCTTATTGCTATTTTGTTGTTTATTAGTATTAGCATTAGGTTAGGACTGGGAGGCCCCAGCCCCAGTGTGCTAAAATCCTCTAAAACAAAGAAATGATGCTGTCCTGATGACATTTTGCACATGTAAATCCTTTGTAAGATATTGATAAATTTATTTTTTAGATGTATATTCCTCCCTATTCAAAAGACCTAGAGCAGCTTACAATAAACAGACAAACAACCTATAGATTCAATTTCTCAAACAACACCCCAAAACTTTAGAACTCCAACTCCCCCTCTTCCCACAACTACCAGTTCTCTGCTTAAACCCCCAAACAAGCAAACCTTCTGGTCAATCCCAACCTAACTGCCTAACCACCATTTATATCCAAATAGGATACACACACACACACACACACCAGCTATGGGATTACAAAAGGAAGAAATACTTAGCAATACATACAGACTTACTGTATGAAGTTAGCCTAGTATATTTTGGGATGTCCTTTTTTAGAAAAAAAACTTTTTTATGGTCTTCTGTTTTGTGTACCAAAAGTACCCTCTAGGATGAATTTTTTGTTTTTGAGGGAAGCGCTTGAATATGTTGCCCATTCTCACACCTGCTATTATTTTGTAAATTATATCTGGAGAATCTTTTTCTCTGGTTCAAGAGCCTTCCAGAAACTTCACTCTAAATTAGACAGAATTAGTAATGGTTTTGTTAATTATCTGCTTTATTTTTGCCTGATAATACCATTTAGTAATAATTACTGGTCTTCCATTTCTTGAATATCATCCTAATTCAGCATCTGAAATTATGCAGCTAATACTAATTATATGATTCAAGACTCATACTTTGCAGAAGTCTGTTAAATCTCTAAATCCATGTGATAAAAGTTTTACAATATATTGTGCATATTAAATATTTTATTATGGTGGATGTATTGCATAGAATTGGTCATAACTATTTGTCATTAAACTGCAGATATATTCATAGACTCATAGATGTTAGGGTCGGAAGGGACCTCAATAGATCATCGAGTCCGACCCCCTGCATAGGCAGGAAA
>NW_005842853.1:390753-411462 GCF_000455745.1 Alligator sinensis | reverse complement strand
GATCTATTCGTCATGCATCTGCTGATGCACGATAAAGTGCCATTGGATTTTTGATGGCTTCGTCACACTGCCGACTCATGTTCATCTTGGAGTCCACTAGGACGCCAAGATCCCTTTCCATTTCCGTGCCACCCAGCAGGTCATTTCCTAGGCTGTAGGTGTGCTGGACATTTTTCCTCCCTAGGTGCAGCACTTTGCATTTCTCCTTGTTGAACCGCATTCTGTTGTTTTCTGCCCACTTGTCCAACCTGTCCAGGTCTGCTTGCAGCTGTTCCCTGCCCTCCGGCATGTCCACTTCTCCCCATAGCTTTGTGTCATCTGCAAACCTGGACAGAGTACATTTCACTCCCTCGTCCAAGTCACTGATGATCAAATAACTGTCTTATGCTTGAACTGCATTATTGCTTATGCTTATACTGCTTATAGATGCTTTTTTCACTCAAAATTAGTTAACTTACTTGAAGAGCTTTTTTTTTTTAATATCATGTAGGGCTGCTTCAGTGTAATTCAAAGTTGCAGATTCATGAATACTTATCAAACAGTGTTTTGGTTGTTTTCCTTCCTTGTTAAAATAAAAAATAAACTAACTAATTTGGCATGATGTTTTACCAGATTCTTATTTGTTTGATCACTGAAAATAACTTTAAAATGCTCTCCTCTTCCAGACTGGAAGCCAAATTAATATTTCATAGGAAATTTAGTTTCCACTGATTTCAGGAGTAGAAGCAGGATAAAGCAGGAGTTTATTAACATCTTACTGTTTTAACAGTGTAAGGATGTCAATAATATAATATGGTATCGCAACCCTGACTTTTAAGAAGGCACTTACCTACCACAGGGAGGTAGTCAGTAATATTATACCAGTGGGGTTCTTCTTAAATCCTTAATGTCTTCTAATGATACCCATTTTCTGTTGATTTGCATTGATGTTCTCTCTTGAGTTTTTCCTCAAAGGATGTATGTATACTGCATCCTGTAACATCAGTCCCAAAAGCAATGATCGCTGTAACTGGTAAGATCACCATTTTGTGTGCAGTATAACCCATCTGGAGTACACAATAAAAGTAGACATGTCTTGTTGCCAATTAAACAGCATTAGACTCTGACCCATTACATGTACCATGGATCACATTCAGGCCAGGAGGTGGAAATTAAGAACTGGCATCTCTCGTCACCCTTTTACAACTACATGAGACCAGCACCTTGAGCCAAACATGTGGGGAACAAGGAGCCTTCCCTCTAATTTATCTACCTCTCTCCATGCACAGTGAGGAACAAGGTCTTTGACACTATATGAGGATCCCTCACTGGTTCACCACAACCCTTTAGGGTAAAGATGTGGCCTTTAGAGTTTTGTACAAGCTCTCTTTGCTGGATTTCAGCTTTCTTTGCATTGATGAGCATATACACTTTTTTTCCATTGACTTAATTTATTTTACTTACTAGTCATGTTTCTGTTACATTGCTGACAGAGCAAAATTAAAATGGCTGCTTCAGGCCTCACCTGAGTACTTTGTAGGATTTATTTTCTTCATTTCTTCTGCAAATATTATTGTAATGATGCATAGGGGACCAGAGGGATCAGAAAGCTAATATCCTAGTGATTCTTCTTTAACAAGGCCTGAATTGAGTTTGAAATGTGGAGACTTGCTTCTCTTTGCTAAATCCCAGCTGGTTGCTTAGCTCATTTGTATGGTTTATGCCAGTCTGTTATTATCCTGAGCAGTGAAGCATGCTCTGGACGTAGTCTAAATGCATGTTCTTTTCTCAAATATATGGGTGAACATCACTGCTTGCCCTATTGCAGAAGGATCTATCACACAGCACAACCTGCAGTTTTAAAAAATGATTTTTGAATCAGTTGTAGGGTAAATTAATCAATGGGAAATAAAGGCTCAGGCCCACTGGGATGTCACTGAACTGGGCTCTTTGGAACCTCTTTTTTCTCATCAACCCCTTGCAATTCCTCATTAGGGCCGTGTCACACCTTCACTTGTAACAGTTACAAATAGTTGGAATGTAGTGACCTATTATGGTCCGTATGCATTATAAGATAACCCTTGCCTGAAGGAGAATAACTTTGCAATGCCACTAGGGGACTTCATGTGTGCTCAATAGCTTGAATGTGAAAGTGCTTGCATTTTAACTACACTTAGTAAGTGTTAAATTGAATGTTTGATGTCACCCTTTTTAGAGAAGCATCAGAATGCTTTAATTTGCACTGCAGCACTGAAACACCACCCTCATTTCTCTGGCAGCTTCTCAATATCCACTCAGTCCACTGGCTTTGCCAATACTACTTGCCATTTTTTCCACCTCTCCCTACCCCTGCCTTCAGCTTGCCCATACTTCCTGCTCCAGATCCCCTTACCTCTTGGCATTCATTCCCAATGTTGTGTGTCTCTGGAGTTAGATAAGGTAAATCAAGCAGGATAGCCAATAAGCAGCCTAGAAAAGAGCTTCCTAACAGCTGGTCAAAAACAATAGGTAGGTTAATGGGTGTTAAAAGGCAACTCCTTAGCCCTAACTATAGTTACATAGCTGTTCAGCAAAAGCTGAGAATTGGGCACTAAGCAGTTAAAAGGCCACCCAACAAAAGGGAGCGTGGAGGCCATCAGTGCCTACAGGTTGTTCCAGACTGATGGAACTGTATAAGCTGTCCCAGACAGACTGATGGAGAGTCAGGAGCTGTATCAGGTGAGCTGTTTGGTTCCCAAAGTAGTACCAAGGCTAAGGAGAGTTTACCTCTTGCCTTGAGGGGAATGCCAAGCACAGAATGTACAGACTTATCCTTTGTTTTAAATGTATTCCTCTGAGTGAACATTTTGGCTTTCTTTTCAATAAGCCGCTTCTGTGTTCTTGCCTCCTGTTACTGTCCACAAGCTGCTGGAGAGAAGCACATGAAGGTGAAAAGCTCATACCTCTTAGGTATCACACTTGCCAATCAATGGACTGGAACCTAGAGACAGAATTGGTGAACAATCAAATCATGGGGCTGAGACCCAAAGAGAAGTGTAGTATAGGCCTGTTACTGGGAAGGAGTGTTCTTGGAGAATGGAAAAGGGATTCAAAAGGAACATCTTACCCAAGGCTATGCCAAAATCTCAGGGCATGGGCAGATCTAGGACTTTGAAAAGGGAAGTGCAGGTGGTGTGGTGTATCAGTCCCTAACACAACACATTTTTCTCTACTTAAAAAGAAACTAGAAGCTGTTCTATTATGCTAGGAGACCAGAGCTGTATTATTAAGTTTAATATCCAAGCAAAAACAAATATAATTGAGCTGTTGGAGGAGAGGAGGGTGAGACTGCTAGCTCCAGGTGAGGCAGGCACCTGATGCCAAGGGAATACAGCTATTACCCCCCAGCCTGGCCACAGACAGATCTGCTCCCTGCACCCTCAAACATGGGTCCCCCATACAACCCACCATAGCCCCAAAGTGCCCCTCACTGTCCTTTATGTATTGTCCCTGCCATCTCAAATGTCTTCTAGCTCCATTCTGTCCCGTGTTGTCCCCCATATATCCCCATGCTCAGCCTCACCCCATTGTGCTCCAAGCCCCATCAGATTTCCCGTCCCCCTCATGCCCCACTGAGTCCTACCCTCCCTCCTCACCAGGGATCCTGGTATATATATACACTGGTGTTTCATATTAATCACAGAAACATGTGGATTTGGGGTTCCTTTTTTCAGTCTGCAAATTGAGGATGTTTTTAAATCAGAAAAAAAACAGGGAGACGAACCCTTTTAAATCTGCCCAGGCCTGGCTTTGTGCCAGCCTGGTTGCACTGTTGGTTCACCGTGGCAATGAATAACTTGGGAAAGGGTCACTGAAGTGACTTATCTCTTTGCACCACTCTCTGCAACTCCCTCCTGGCTCTGACTTCTGCACCAATTCACAGCTCAGCCTGCCTTCAGCCTTGCCCCTTCCTCTCCCTGTTGCTGATCTGTCATGGATTCAGTCCCCTAGGAATAAGGCCCCCCGTGCAGGTTCCTGGGTAGCAGTACACCTTTACTGGACACACTGGGCATGTCTACACAAGATGCTATGTCTTTGTAGTGACGAGCTACAGTGACATAGCTCATCACTATGGCAGTGTCAGTAGGCACAAACCGTGACCCCGGTGCTATATCACTGTAACAATGAGCTACATTGCTGTAGCTCGTTACTATGGTGACATACTGTCTAAAAGCACCTGCACCACTGGGACTGTGCAGTGCTCGCAAGTACTGTGCAGTCATACAGTACTTCCTAAAGCAAGTACTGAATGACTGTGCAGTACCAAATGCACAATCGGGGACACATGTAGATGTGCCCACTGGGTCATAAACAGAAGAACATTACCAGGAATAGATAACAGACAGGAACATTGTAAAAGAAATGATAGTGTGATTAGTAGACGATCAAGAGCTGCTATTGCCTAGGGAGTGAGGAGATTACCAGGAATCAAGTTGATAATAATGAACCATGGAGCCAATTGACTCCATCAGCTCCCCCTGTGTTGGCAAAGACCTGACACAATCATCACATGTATGCTGGAGACATTGCTGAGGGAGCAGGAGAGGGTCCCAGACATCTTGGGTTGGTGTGACCAAAGCAGAGAACTACATTTACATTTCAAAGCAGAACCTGGAAGGGGAGAGAGACTGGAATACCAGAGAAAAGACAAAGACACTGAATGCATGAAAGTTGTGAAGGGTATGCTATATATGAAGGACATTCTGTATGTCAGGGACATGAAAAGCATGCTATGGTCACGGCACCCAAGGAGGAGAAGGAGGTACAGGTTCACCTATAATAACCCAAGCAAAGATGAGGCCTGTGGGATCTCCACTTCAACACCTAAGATGACCTGGAGATTCCCCAAAAAGGACTTTCTGAATACCTGGCTGTAAGGAGACACCCTGCCTTTGGGATTACATAAGACTTATGCAAGGCTTTCTGTTGTCTTTTTGGTTTATTGCATTGTATTTTAAGTTAGACTAAGTTGTGTGCGCTGTCACTGTGCCTTACCAGGCTGTGTCTTAGCTTAAGCAAAGTTTTTCTGTTGTTCTTTGTTGTGTGCTTGAAGTTGCAAACTGCAGTGTTCAATAAATGCTCTCTTCAGAGAATGGACTATTCTTGTTCAAGCATTTTTTAATTCAGTGCCACTACCTAAAATCTAATATTAAGTTTGGTAACACCTGAATAGCAACATGGCTGTCCCTGCTAAGCAGAAATCGAAGCAGGTGGAACAGCACCACCCCAAACCCTTTGGGTCTGCCCCTGTCACAGGACAAATATTCTTCTACTGTGATTGAAGCCATTTGATCAGGAGGACCCAGAATTACCATCATTTGCCACTGAAATCTTAGTAGGAAAATAGAAGAACAAAATATTGATGAGGGTTTAACTGATTTCCCAAAATGCCTTTTCGTGTACATAGGGAGTTCTTACCTTTGGTGATTCAGCAGCCTACTTATTTGATTAAAGAGATGGTCCCTTTGGCCTTTCCTTTCAGATGCTCACTGCAACCAGCTGTTGTCATGAATGATAAGAGTTTAATGTGAAATTGTCCCCTCCTGCAGTTTTCCACCACATACAATGGTAGCTCTATTTCTCTCTACTTTTTTAACTCACACAAAATACCCTCTCCATGGTAAAGAGGAGGAAGGAGAAAATTGATGTTAAAATGTGATAGACTGAAACTGCAGACAGCACAAAGGATATGAAAGGTGAAAGTAGTTTATAGCTTTATCTTATAGGGGAAGAGATTAACAAGCAGTCAGGCATGAGCCAGTGTCATGGTATTAAAACCATGAAGAACATAAGAACTCGCAGGGAGCCCTGGCTCTATACCCACAGATCTCAGAACATCTGTGTAGCAGGGCATTAGCCTGATGTCTTTTCCCCCTTGACACCCTAGTTGTCTGTATAAATGTGCTTTGATTGGCAACTGGCTTTGATGGGCAAATGGCTGAACATTTTACACATCACCAAGGGAAACAGAAACTAGATTGGGACTTAATGCTACGAAGAACAGCATTATTGAACATGACAAGCTGCCAAGCAACTTGTGAGTGGCTGTTATGAACACCATACAACTGTGGTTCCTAATTAATTTTTTTTCTTAACCACCCCCTATACAGCCATTCATATTTTACTATGACCAGAATAAGCATAAAGAGGCTGTTGGCTTTACAAGGATGGGTGAGTGTTGGGAGAAGTTAGGCATTGCATCTCTCACATATCTTTGATCTTTACCTCTGTGGGAAATAGTTTGAATGCATTTATTCCTTTCATTTCCATGGAATAAGGGTAGTTACCCTATCCTTAGTATATAACAAACTCCTCTCAAGTGTTAAGCTTTGCATATTTATCTCTCATCCTGGAGATTGTCTACGTCATCCAATATATACATAGATTCATAGACTCATAGGTGCTAGGGTTGGAAGGAACTTCAACAAATCATTTAGTCCAACCCCTGCCTAGGCAGGAAGGTCAGATGACCCCAGCCAGATGCCTATCCAGCCTTCTCTTAAATACCCGCAACGTACAGGAGAGCACCACCTCCCTTGGGAGCCCATTCCAAATTCTGGCCACCCTTACTGTGAAGGAGTTTTTCCTGATATCTAGCCTAAATCTGCTCTCTGTCAGTTTGTGACCATTGTTCCTTGTTACCCCAAGAGGCGCCCTGGTGAACAGAGCATCTCCGATCCCTTGCTGCACCCCCCTAATGAATTTGTAGGTGGCCACAAGATCACCTCTCAACTTTCTCTTTCGGCGGCTGAAGAGATCCAGGTCCCTCCATCTCTCCTCATAGGGCTTGTCCTGTAAGCCCCTAACCATACGAGTGGCCCTTCTCTGGACCCTCTTGAGTCTATCAACATCCTTCCTGAAGTACAGCGCCCAAAACTGGATGCAGTAGTCCAACTGCGGTCTGACCAATGCCGCATAGAGGGGAAAACTTGTGTTATAACAACCAGCATTGTGTTAACACTGAACATAAGCTCTGCTATATGTACTTCATTTCCTGGCAAAAAATGTTATTTCTAAGAAGCAATTCCTCTACATTGCAATATTGAAGAAAAGGTTTAATGGATGACATTAGAAAACCAGTATTTTTTCAGTACCCATAAAATATTGTCTAAGATATCACAGTCCACTTAGATGCAGAAATATCTTCTGTATCCCTGAGAGGGCAAGTATGATGCCTATTATTAAATTATATCTTATTAAATGCATCTTTATAAATCACAGTTCTCCTCATCATAAAAGTAGGCAAAAAGGGCTCTGAGTTTTATTCTACAAAATCCTTCTCTGCTACTATTTTGGTTTTGCTAAACTCCTAACCCAAACCACAGTTAAATTGGCTCTGGCGTCTTTCTTCTCTGAACTGTTAAAACACAGGGATGAGGAGATCAGAATAAACTTTTCCAGTCTTAACATTTCTTCTGGGTTTATATAGTATGCCAGGGTTGTCCAACTTCAGTGGAGCCAGAGATCACATCCAGCAACAGTGTGCAGCCCCCAGGCCACAAATCACATGGGTCATATACTGTGGGAGGTGGGGAAGAGCCTGGATCTCCTGCCCGCCCCCCCACCCCCATGCCAGGCAGGTAGCACTGACAGTGTACAGGCCCCTGCCATAAGACAAGCAGCAGGCAGCATCCCCTGTACTGTACAACCACTGCCAGTGGCAGTGTACAGCCCCCCAGAGTCTCCCTTGTCCACCACAGCATGGGCAGTACTGGCTGTGTGAGGCTTCATCCTAGGTCTTCCCCCAGCACATGGCAATTCGAAAGGCAGCCACACGTAGCACACGGGCCACCAATTGGACAACTGTGCAGTAACCAAATAATGGAAAAGTCAAGACTTCTGCACTTAACTATCTTATTATATGCTTTGACTGGAAAGGTTTCTCCAAATTTTAAGTGAACACCATCACTTTGGAGCAACTGGATACTTATGTTCTCATTCCAGCTTGGCATATTTTGAATTTGTCCACTGAAGAAGAAAATCTGCATAGACAATCTTTCTACCTAGTAGGGCTACAAGCTCATTACAGAGACTATTAAATTTATAGCATCTGAGAACACATCCTTTCCTGTCACATGTAAAATTCAGATGCAATGGAATGGATACATTTACTCTGATGTGCCAACCAAATTCCATGGCTTCACAATGATTTTGTATCATAAAGTCTCTACAGTTCAAGCTATGTTCTGACATATTCCTTGAACTTTTTGATGTATACAAAGACTGGCAGAATATTAACTGTTTCACAAAGGCTAAAGCAGTCTCTGCTTCATCAGTGGGAGCTTACCATAGTTTCATAGTTTCATAGTTGGTAGGGTCGGAAAGGACCTGAGCAGATCATCAAGTCTGACCCCCAGCCACAGGCAGGAAAGAATGCTGGGGTCAAACAACCACAGCTAGGTGGCTGTCTAGCCTCTTTTTGAAGACCCCCAGGGTAGGAGCGAGCACCACTTCCCTTGGAGTTGGTTCCAGATCCTAGCCGCCCTGTGAAGTAGTGCCTCCTGATGTCTAGCCTGAATCTACTCTCAGTCAATTTATGGCCGTTATTCCTCGTTACTCCCGGTAGTGCTTGGGGGAACAGGGACTCCCCCATAGCCTGCTGGTCCCCCTTGGCAAGTTTACAGATGACCACCAGATCCCCTCTCAGCCTTCTCTTGTGGAGACTGAACAGGTTCAAGTCCCATAGCCTCTTCTTGTAGGGCCTACCCTGCTGCCCCCAATCATGCGAGTGGCCCTCCTCTGGACCTCTTGATGCTGTCCACATCCCTCCTGAAGGTCCTGTTTCCACAATGGGCTGAACCCAAACACCAGATCCAAGCAGCACTTCCTTCTCCAAACTTTGTGCAAGTTAACAGTGCTGTCAGATTTTACAGCTGCCTAGCTTACTACACACATCACTGTTTAGAAAAGCATAGGGAAAATACTTCAGTGCCTATAACAAGTAGTAGGAATGGGCAAATCAACCTCCAGAGATTAGTGCTTTGATTCAGTTCATCTAATTATCCAAATTTGGGGGGTCTTTGCCTCTCCTTCCTTCTTTTTCTACATTTTCTCTCCTCTTGTAGGTTCTGCAGCTCTCCCTTCACATCATTCCTTCCTCTACTTTCTCTATCCAGACCCATCTGATGGTGTCTTTCTGGAGAAGCTCAGAAGCTTGTGACAGCTGGATCCTCCAAGAGCAGTGGCATAGCTGAAACCATGCACTTCTGAAACCCTCCCTTTGCAAGCTATAGCATTATAGCAGTTCTTTCTTTTTTTATCTTGTGGTGGAACTGAAGCACATCTCAACATTTAGCACTGATTACAATAAATTTTCTAGTAATCGTAGTCCATGACATCATCAGAAGAAGACCAGGAGATAAGTTTATGTCTGTATATTTCCCTAAAGTTTTGCCCGGGTTTCTTTCCTTAATTATTAATCTCTTCTCTGACTGTTTCCACTTATGAACAATGGTTCTACATTAATATCAACTACTGTGGTGAGAACTAAGATTGAGGATGGGTTGGTTTCCTGCAATTCTTACAGATGGCACATAGCTACTAGAAGGTCTTGTGAAAAAGGTATTATTAGAGGATTAATAACTGCTCACTGGTGTCATGCTGTACTGAAACAAAGGCACTTTTCTTTCTTAACTATGTAGCTGTTGGGTGCAGGATGAAATACAACTGCAGAAAATTCAATGTGTCGTTTACTGTTTCTCCCAGTTTGTTTGGCAGATGTTTTCTGGCTACCATAGTAGCCCATTTAATCTGTTGCAGCATAATGTGAAACAGAAAACCCTTCTGGTAATGCACCTACCTAATTAATTAGTTATTTCATTCCATTCCATTAACATTTGTCTTTATTGATTCACTGAATATAAAGAGCAGTGTTTATGTAAACATGGCTTATTTTGGTATGTCTAGGATACCAAGTAGTTGATGTGCAATGTACAGGATCCAATAATAGCACAAGAGATGGTCTTTTCTTTAAAACCATCACTTACAAATTCAGCAGTAGAGGGTAAAATTCTTGAAAAAACATTTTGACTTTTTCTTAAATAACTTCTAGTGTAATTAATACTTTCAGCATTATACTGGATGCAAATTCTGGCATTGTGTTAAACCTCACATTCTTTATAAAATTGTGTAAAGCTTTAATAAAGCATGAGGTTATACACTGTATCATCAAATTATGCAGGTGTTGTTATAGTAATTAGGGCCTTTAGAGCTAGCCTATTGTGAACTCAGCTGTGGGAAGTAGGTGAAAGTTCATAAAATGTTAAAATAACTTCTAACGATGAACGTTACTACAAGGGGATAAAGTGGAGAGGCAAGGACTGGATTAAAAGCAACCAAAAAGGGCTTTTAATATAATTTAAGGACTGTGCTAAGAACATGTGGGACTGGGAGCGTGGGAATGGAAAAGAATCAAAATGAATCAAAATTTGTGTTTGAAACTGGTATGATTGAATGAGCTAATGAGAGGTTACATCATTTGACTTGTCTCACCTTTTCTTGAAGCTTCAAACAGAGGTGGTTTTGGCAGGGTTTGAATTACACTCCAACTCTTAGGGGGGTCTATGGTAATGGCAGCCAGAAGCTGGAAGAAGGCGCCACCACCACTCCACCTGAGCTGCTTAGAAAGGTGCAGGGCAGGCTGGGGCTTTCATTTCTTATGGGGGAGTCAGCCCCACTGAGCCCCCTTCTCCCCTCCTGTATTTCAAATCCCGGATTTGGGGACCAAAATGTCAGAACAGACTCCAGACCTGGGGAAAGGCCAGCAAGTCATGGCTTCATTCCAAATCCTTCATTGGTGGGCTTCAGTTATTCATAGATTCATAGATGTTAGGGTCGGAAGGGACCTCAATAGATCATCGAGTCCGACCCCCTGCATAAGCAGGAAAGAGGGCTGGGTCTAGATGACCCCAGCTAGATACTCATCTAACCTCCTCTTGAAGACCAATGATGGTCTGAACATTAAACATAATGGTCTGTACATTATGATAATGTACAGACCAGCATGCTGGTGAGGACACCTGAAAAGTCACCAGTGGACTAGCAAGGGCCTTCTACACATGTATGGCAGGAGGTGTGATTGCGGGATTGCACATTTGAGCCCATCATGTCTTACTGCTGATGCAGGGAGAGCCCAGTCCTGGGCTCCCCCTGCAGCCACAAGAAGCAAGCTCCCATGGTAGGACAGCTGAGGAGAAAATGGAAGTCTGACTGTGCACAAGAATTGAAAGTGGGAAGTGACATCTAGTTATTGCAGTGCCTGAACAGTAATGTCAGACAGGTAAACATAGTGGCCAGATCTGAGAAGGCATGATGCAACATACAGAAGAAGGCAGACCTGAAACAGGAAAGAATTTGCCTTTGACAGAGGAGGATTTGTACCTATTCAAGAGGTTGCATCATGAGTTTCACACCTTGTAATAAAGTGGAATTGCATTATAGATGTGGGTGAGGAAGGAACCTTCCTACATTTTAAAACAAGAGTCTAGTGGTTAAAGAACCAGAGGCTGAGGTTCTACGCTTCCCTTCCCCTAGCCCTCCCCTTGCCCCCCACTTTCCCAGAAGGGTGCTAACCGTGAAACTCTTGCTTCCTAGTGAAGTATGCTAACTACCAGACCACAGGTCAAGCAGTACCCAGATCCTTCTCCAACTGTGTTCTTGAAGCTGGTCCACTTTAGCAACCTAGAGAGGGAGATATGTAGAAAGAGAAAGAAAGTAACTTAGGGGATAAAAGGCTCAGTGTGAAATAGAGAGAGAGAGAGTGTGTGTGTGTGTGTGTGTGTGTGTGTGTGTACAGCACATATATATACAGCTCCTCACATGGAGGAGTCATATATATATGTATACTCATGATATATAAATAGATATAAATATATATATATAGAGAGATAGAGATATAGATATATAGATCTCCTATTATATATCTATATCTCTATCTCTCTCTCTATATATGACTCCTCTATGTGAGTAAGACCCCTGGGTTCTAATATGACTCTTAGCCCCAAAGGGGCTGAAACTTCCTCACTGAATATTTATCCAATGAATAGTAAATACAAGAGGAGGGCTGGAGAGAAGTCTGAGAAATGTGCTGACTGTGACCTAGTGGCTAGAAGACTTTGCCAGAAAGTAGAAAATGCAATACCAACTCTCCCCTGGGTGATTGAGCCTAGAAGCTGGGTCTCTTGCCCTCTGGTCAAGTGCCACAACTACTATGGGACTAAAAAAGGTAGTAGGGTCCTTCTGCCAGTCATAATATTTCAAGGCTTAACCAGTCTTATGCACATGCCTGAGTAATTCTATTTCTCTGGCCAGCTGCCCAGTCAGAATACAGCTCTCCTGGACACACGCATTTGGCCTGTACAGGCTTGCAGAAGCAAAGCTGAATTGCAAGCTCTAAGTGCCAAAAAGAGCAGACACAAAGCTGCATATTTTGGCCCATAAAGCAAAACTGGATTTAGTCTCTCAGTGATTCACTCAAGGTTGCATAAGATGCCAGGAACAAGGCAAGAAACAGAACCGAAAGGTTCCACATTCTAAGCCAGCACGGGACCATTCCTCTTCCCCTGACTGCCCACCACTGGAGTCTTGGATGTTTCAATTGAATCTTTCAACTGTGCTCCTCATATTTCTTTCTCTCCATTTCTACTCCCACTCCCACCTTAGTTTCTTCTTCCTTGACTCATTTCTTTCTTATTCCTACAGTGCTTTCGCCTGTCTTACAGCAGCTCTGGAAGACACTAAAAAAAATTAAATTCTGTAAGAGAAATAAAACCCATATATAAATAAATCCAGAAAAAAAGAACTTTCCTGACAAGATGTTTTCATTTCTTGCATTGTGCTCTTACAGGGTAAGAACTTCAGGGAGGACAGTATTTCTAATGTGTACACACAGCATATAGCACAATGCAGCCTTGATTCACGGTCTTGGATTCCCCCTGAGCACCTTCTCGCCACATGGCATTAATCAACTAATAGTTCTGGTCATTTCTGGAAATTGCTTGTACTTTAAAGGATGCAATGATGTTGTCATCAGTGAACATATAATTTTTCTGCTACATTGGCCAAGAGGAGTGAAATCTGATGGAGTTGTGCAATGGGACATGAAAAGGCAGAACAGCAGCATCCTCCCTTCTGAGTTTCTGAAGGGTAACTGTCAGTTTAAAACAGCAGAAGTAGAAGCTGAGACTGACTGAAAAGGTCAAGGATCAGCTACAAAGCGGGCTATGGGACAATGCAGGGCTTTTGTGCAACACCAAGACAGAAACTCAGTCTAAAGGGGAACAGCAATCCACTTGAGCCTGCAGAAGGGCAGTGGCAAGCTTGGAAGTGGGTTAATCTTCATAAAGGTGATGCTGTGGTTCATTTCAAGAGAATGAATGAGAGCAGAGAGTCACTCCATCACTGCATCACCCCAAAAATTCTGCATACAGAGGCCTCTGCCTGCTTAATCCTTTGGTGCATGCCTGTTGGAAAATCCATGCCAAAGTTTGGAAATGTACTTGGAAATGGGAGGTGTGCCACTGAGCTCAAGCCCCTGCATATGTAGGCAATCACTGGCTGGGCAGACATGGATAGACCATGTCCCCCCCATTATGCTGGTGCCATGCATGCAGCTGATCTCAGGATCAGTTTCAAGACCTAAGCCAGAAAGATAGGTCAGGCAGAAGATGGGGGATGGAGGGTGAAACAGCAGGAGACACAAGAAAGAGGGCATCAAGTTGGTAGGCTGGGGCCCCTTCTACCATGTTACTGGTATTGTGCAATTAATTGGTTAACTGTGCAGTTACCTTGAGACCAGCTACCCATGCAAAGTACCTATCACTCCATAAAAAGCTCCAGCCAGCTATACAGTTACACCTCGAATATCTGGACAAACTTTATAGCTGGTTGCTATTGAGCTTTAATTTGCATGTGCATCAGGGTCTCCTTTGTGGCTGGGAGCCCTGGAACTGAGGGGACTCATAGCCTCAGCAGCTGCTGACTCTAGGTCCTGGCAGCACCTCACAGCTACCAAGACCCAGAGTCCCACAGCTGCCAATGCTGGGTCCCCACAGCACGCTTCCCAGTGCCAGGGCCCAGCTGGGTCCTGGCAGCGTGGGGTGCAGCTGTGATCTCCCACAGGGAGTGCATGAAACCCTTGCAGCTGAGAGACTGTGGCAGCTGTGATCTCCTAGCCCCCAGGGTTTCATGTATGCCCGAGGCTGGGAGATCACAGCAGCTGCATCTCCCAGCCCCAGGGGTGTGTTGGGTGTGGAAATTCAACCATTACTCCTTCCTTTTTACAAATTCTTTGTTAACTGCAAAGACACCTATACATCCTTCCATTGATGGGACCCACAGGTGCCATGGACCTGCTGGTGCTGAAAGACAAGCAAAAATTCACCAAGTCTTGAAAAATCACTGAAATATGGATGCATATGATACCATTACTTCCCACATGGCAGCAAAGGGGCACCACTGTGATGGCTTGCAATGCCATTCAAAAAAAATAATTTCAAGTGTGCGTACAAGTGGGCAAAGGATATTGGCCAATACATTGGTGACTGTTTTGGCACCAGGTAAGCTACAGTTACATACATATAGATATACATATATACATATAGATATACATATATATACAGGGAGAGAGAGGGAGAGAGACCACCAATCCCACTACCTCAACCTCCACTTCCATGGTGCTCCCCAAACAACACTAGATGGGCCTAATTGTGTTTTCCATGTCCCCACTGCTCCATGAAACAGTTTCATGGAAATCATAGAAAATTAGGGTTGGAAGGGACCTCAGGAGGCCATCTAGTCCAACCCCCTGCTCAAAGCAGGACCATCCCCAACTAGATTGTCCGAGCCAAGGCTTTGTCTAGCTGGGTCTTAAAAAACATCCAAGAATAGAGATTCCATAACCTCACTGGGTAACCTGTTCCAGTGTTTTACTACCCTCCTAGTGAGAAAGTTTTTCCTAATATCTAACCTAAACTTCCCTTGCTGCAACTTGAGACTGTTATTCCTTGTTCTGTTATCTGCCACCACTGAGAACAGTCTCGCTCCATCCTCATTTGAATCTCCCTTCAGGTAGTTGAAGGCTGCTATTAAATCCTCTCTCAGTCTTCTCTTCTCCAAACTAAATAAGCCCAGTTCCCTCAGCCTCTACTCTTAAGTCACGTGCTCCAGCCTCCTAGCCATTTGCCTTCCCCTCTGCTGGACTCTCTCCAATTTGTCTACATCCTTTCTGTAGTGAGTGGCCCCAAACTCGACACACATTCCATATATGACCTAACCAGCGCTGAATAGAGGGGAAGAATCACTTCCCTCAATTTGCGGGCAACATTCCTACCAATGCAGCCCAGTAAGCTATTAGCATTTCTGGTAAAAAGGGCACTGTTGGCTCATACTCACCTTATTGCCACTGTAACCTCCATCCTTTTCTGTAGAACTGTTGCTTAGCCAATCAGTCCCCAGCCTGAAGCAGTGTATGGAATTGTTCTGTCCTAAGTGCAGAACTTTGCACTTGTCCTTATTGAACCTCATGAGATATCTTTTGGTCCAATCTTCCAATTTGTCTAGGCCTCCCTGAATCCTAACCCTATCCTCCAGCATATCTCCTATTCCCCCCAGCTTGGTGTCATTTCCAAACTTGCTGAGGATGCACTCTATCCCATCTTCCAGGTTATCGATTCCTAGATTCCTAGATTGCAAAGCCAGAAGGGACCTCAGAAGATCATCAGGTCCAGCCCCCTGCACCAAGCAGGAAAAATAACTGGGGGTCAGGTGACCCCAGCAAGGTGACTGTCTAGTTTCCTCTTTAAGATTTCCAGGGTAGGTGATTGAACCACCTCTGGAGGGAGCTTATTCCACAGTCTGGACACCCTGCCTGTGAAGAAGTTTTTCCTAATGTTGAGCCTGAATTGATTTTCCAGGTGTTTGTTGCCATTACTCCTAGTTTTCTCCTCGGGTGCCCTGGTGAACAGTTGTTCACCGAGCCCTTGATGTAGTCCCCTACTGTAGCAGTAAGCTGCTACCAGGTCCCCTCTCAGCCTTCTTTTCCTCAGGCTGAAGAGTCCCAGATCCCTCAGCCTTTCCTCGTACGTCTTGCCTTTAAGACTCTGATCATATGGGTGACTTGTTTGGACTCTCTCAAGCTTGTCCACATCCTTGTTAAAGTGTGGTTCCCAGAACTGGACGCAGTACTCCAGCTGCAGTCTCACCAGTGCTGAGTAGAGTGGAAGAATCACATCCTTGGTTTTGCTGGAGATGGTTTGATTGACCAGAGTATTATTTGCCCTACTAGCTACAGCATTGCATTGCCGGCTCATATTCATACTGTGCTTTATTATTACCCCCAGGTCCTTTTCATCCATGGTGCTAGTCAGTTTAGTGCTGCCAAGCCTGTAGGTGTGTTGGGGGTTGCTCATCATGAGGTGGAGCACTTTACATTTCTTGACGTTGAACTTCATCAGGTTCCGATCCGGCCAACTTGCTAGCCTGTCTAGGTCCGCCTGTATCTGTAGCCTATCTTCAAGTGTGACCACGCTTCCCCATAACTTGGTGTCGTCTGCGAACTTGGCCAGTGAGCTCTTCACCCCCATATCCAAATTGTTAATAAAGATGTTGAAAAGTACTGGACTGAGCACCAACCCCTGCAGGACACCACTGCCTACTTCATAGTTTCATAGTTGGTAGGGTTGGAAGGGACCTAAGCAGATCATCAAGTCCAACCCCCTGCCATGGGCAGGAAGGGATGCTGGGGTCAAATCACCCTGGCTAGGTGGCTGTCTAGCCTCCTTTTGAAGACCCCCAGGGTAGGGGTGAGCACCACTTCCCTTGGAAGTTGGTTACAGCTCCTAGCCGCCCTGACTGTGAAGTAGTGCCTCCTGATATCTAGCCTGAATCTACTCTCAGTCAACTTATGGCTGTTGTTCCTTGTTAGCCCTGGTAGTGCTCGGGGGAACAGGGATTGTCCCATTGCCTGCTGGTCCCCCTTGGCAAGTTCATAGGTGGCCACCAGATCCTCTCTCAGCCTTCTTTTGTGGAGGCTGAACAGGTTCAGGTCCCATAGCCTCTCCTCATAGGGCCTACCCTGCTGCCCCCTGATCATGCAAGTGGCCCTCCTCTGGACCCTCTCAATGCTATCCACATCCCTCCTGAAGTGCGGCCCCCAGAACTGGATGCAGTACTCCAACTGCATCCTGACCAATGTCACATAGAGGGGGGAGGATCACCTCCTTGGACCTGCTCGTGATGCATGACAAGGTATGGTTAGCCTTCCTGACGGCATCCCCACATTGGCAGCCCATGTTCATCTTGGAATCAATAGTGACACCAAGATCCTTTTCTGCCTCTGTGCTGACAAGAAGGGAGTTCCCCAGCCTGTAGGTATGCTGCTGGTTCTTCCTCCCCAGGTGCAACACCTTGCACTTGTCTGTATTGAAACCCATCCTAGTCTCATCTGCCCACCTCTGTAACCTGGCCAGATCTAGTTGTATCCTGTCCCTCTCTTCTAGCGTGCTCACTTCTCCGCACATCTTAGTGTCATCCGCGAACTTGAACAAGGTGCTTTTCACCCCCTTGCCCAAATTGCCGATGAAGATATTGAACAGTGCGGGCCTGAGGACTGAACCCTGGGGACCCCCACTGCCCACATCCCTCCAGGTCGAAAATGACCCATTTACCACCACTCTCTGGGTGTGGCCCTCCAGCCAATTTTGACCCATCTAACTATGTAGGCGTCAACACCACAGTCGCCTAATTTTTTAATGAGGATGCGGTGAGAGACAGTGTCAAAGGCCTTCCTAAAGTCCAAAAAGACTATGTCTACCGTGACACCTGTGTCCAAGGATTTTGTGACCTGGTCATAGAAGGCAACTAGGTTGGTCTGACAGGACCTGCCTCTAATGAACCCATGTTGATTACCCCTAAGCATAATCTTCCCTGCTGGTCTCTTGCAGATGTGCTCCTGGATAATTTTCTCAAGGCACTTCCCCAGGACCAAGGTAAGACTAACGGGCCTATAGCTTCCTGGGTTCTCTTTCCTCCCTTTTTTGACTGAAGTGTGGTGCACTGGCCCTTTTCTAGTCCTCTGGCACCTCACCAGAGCACCACGAGTGCTCGTAAAGCTGTGCCAGGGGTCCTGCAATGACCCCTGCCAATTCCCTAAGCATTCTGGGGTGGAGATCATCAGGACCTGCTGATTTAAACACGTCTAGTCTCTCCAGAAGTTCCCTGACTAGGCCCTCACTGATCCTAGGCCTGGTTGCACCTCTCCTGGGTACATCCGGAATCCCAGCGGGGGGTGGGGATGTCCCTGTCTCTGCTCAGAAAAATGGAAGCAAATCTGTTAAAGAGATTAGCTTTGTCGTCTGGTGCTACCACCAGATTACTAGTGGGACTATGCACCTCCTGGTTTAAATGGAGGTCCTGTAACTCAACTAGGAACCTACCTGAGCTGTCAGACCTGGCTGACTGCTCTTCCCAGCAGATGTCCTGGTAGTTTAGATCATCCATGATGACCACGTCCCTTGACTTAACTGCCTCGATGAGCTTACCTGAGAATTCCTGGTCCAGTTCTTCCCCCTGGCTAGGTGACCTGTAGTAGACCCCCACCATTGGGTCCCTTTCTCCCTGACCCCCTCACTTCTCACCAGGATGACAGAGATCTGTTCACTAGGACTCTCTGGGTCCTATCTTGCAGCCAGTTTCTCACCCACCTGACTGTTTCAGAGTTAAGCCCACAATCCTCCAATTTTCTCACAAGGACATTATGGGATACTAGATCAAAGGCATTTGGAAGTCAAGGTATACGATGTCAACCCACTCTCTCGTGTCCAGGTGGCGAGTGACCTGTTCATAGAAGGAGATGAGGTTGGTAAGGCAAACCCTGCCTGTGACAAAGCCATGCTGGCTGTCATTCAGAATCTTACTTTCTGCAACCTTACCACAGATAGACTCCTTGATGAACTTTTCTAGGATTTTCCCTAGGATGGAAGTTAGGCTTGTGGAAGCAAAGAATGGCTGGGGCATCAGGGTGGGAGAGAGAAATTCCTTAGATGAGAGGAAGATGACCATTAAAGCTGTCTTGGAAGACACAAGACAGATAGCTCCAAGGCGGGAAAAGCTAGTTTAGGCAACCCTTTGTCTTGAATCTATAAAAAGGTTAATTGCCCTGGCTATAAGGCAGAGAGCCAGAAGGAATCTTTCCTTTAACGGTCTCTCTCCGATAGCTATCGAAATAAAGTTTCTACCTGACCCAATACCAAATTCTACAGTGTGTTTTTTCCACGACAATTAAATGGTGCCGTGACTCGGATCCACAGCCAACAACGTGTTCGGAGGACCGCGAGCCGTTCCCCCCCCGAATCCCGGCGCCACCAATAAAGGTAAGAGGCCTTTTAAATCTCTATTGGGGTGTCGGAGGAGGACTGCTCATAGGCTCCCTGCTCTCGTTGGGTAGCTGGATTCGAACCTTTGTTACAGGTCAGTGTAGAACCAAGACCGGTCATACTAATCTGGTAAATTCTGTCTGTTTCTGGAAAGCGCGCATAACTGATAGGGAGAATCTATCTGTTGCACAAGCACTTGCATCTAGCACAACACTGGGCTCTAGGAAATCTGAGTGGGTAATGGGAATAAGATTGTGACCCTGAGTGAATGGTGATTTGGAATTGGTCCAGGGCAAATTCTGTGCAGCCGCCCCGAGACGTACGCGAGCCCGGTTTGGGCGATGACCGGCGCAACTCGAATGCAAGGGTGCGTGGTGAAAGAATAGTCACTGGGAGCCAAGGTTGAGAGACAAAATCAACCCTTCCTTCCTCCCCAGTGAACTTTTCACTGGTCCCTCACCCTTTTGTTTTGCCCTGTGTCTTGTGTTCCCCACCTCCATTCATGAGCCGCTATAGATCCGCTGCCTGAAGGTATGTAGCTTCGGTCATCAGACGGGGCTATGAGCAGTTTTCTGTGACTTTAGTGGACTCCTTTTGTTGTTCCCCCACCCTTATTCTACCATGTAGATAAACGGTCTGTTTATGAGCCGTTGCCAAATCCAGAACTCATCTCGGCAGCACTGCAGTCTGAAGTTCAGATCGGCATGGACTTCCTCAATAAGCCATTCCCTTGTCTTGTCTTTCCCTGTGTGATTGTGAAATGGGTACAGGACAGTCAAAGCAAGTGCCAGTCCCCTCTAAGGGAACTCTGGCGTACTATGTGTACACACATTATTCTCCCGAGACTTGCAAGTACCTGGATAAATAGTACTGGTATACCAGGGATGATCCTTCCAAGCAGTTCCCTGAGGAAGGCACATTCAATCTAGATAAAATAGTGCACTTAAGAGGGACATTAGAGTCCCGTGGATCCAAAACTCCTCAATGCCAGTGGAACGTATTTTTTGATTGGTATGAAGAGAAGTCAAAAAGACGCACTGAGTCTCAGACCAAGAGCCTGAAAGACTCACAGGAAAAATTTAAACAACAATTAAAAGAAACACGTAAGAAATTGGCCGCTCCCCTAAATTCAAACTGCAGTCCATTATACCCAGTATTGAAAGGGGTACCCCCACTAACTGAACCTCCGGAAGACGTATTGAACTTTTGTATCAATCCAGCCTTAGCTGATAATCCGGCCCCATCTGAACCAGAAAACAAACCAAGCCCATCAGCTCCCCCTCCAGGTTATTCTCCACCTTCCTCCTTTCCCTCCCCAAGC
>NW_005842853.1:389527-389937 GCF_000455745.1 Alligator sinensis | reverse complement strand
TACTCACTTTACTGTAATAGACCTCTGTTCTGCCTTCTTTTCTATTCCTATTCACCCTGATAGTCAGTTTTTGTTTGCTTTCACTTACCAAGGTCTTCAGTACACCTGGACTCGATTTCCACAGGGGTATACTGAAAGTCCCACCTTGTTTTCCCAGATCCTCAAAAAGGATTTAGATACTATAGAATTCAAAGGGGGCTCCACGCTAATCCAGTATGTGAATGATCTTATGCTGGCTTCACTTTCTCTGGAAGCATGTAAACAGGATTCCCTCACCCTACTCACTGCCCTGGCCTCTCAGGAACATAAGGCCTCCAAAGCCAAGCTGCAGTTATGCCAACCCAGAGTTCATTATTTAGGGCATGATATTTCAGCAGGACAAAGACATCTGTCCAAATCCCGAATTAACG
>NW_005842853.1:321718-387406 GCF_000455745.1 Alligator sinensis | reverse complement strand
CACTGTAAAAAGGTTTCACCTCCATTGGACCCCGAAGCAGCTGAATTCCAACTGGACAGAAAGATTCCACAAGCTGGTAGTGAGCTCAGTGCCTGCCAGCAGAAGAATTCAGGACCAGTGGTGAGCATAGTGCCCACTGACGAAGAGGATTTACCAGTACAGAGTGAAGAAGATGCGTCCCCGTGACATCACTATGCCCTCCAGGAAAGGAAAAAGGCCTCCACCTAGTTCCTGGTTCCCGAGATGGGATTGGTTGGTTGTGACTTGGGTAATTCTTAGTCTGCTTGTTTGGATCATCCTACATGAATCTAAAGACTCAGTAACTGAAGAAAACACACCACAGAAACTAAAATAATGGTACTAAAAAGATATGAGCAGATTGAAAGAAGATATAGAAGGATGCAAGATGAAATAAAGAGACTCATGGGAATAGAAATAGAATAAGATGAGACTTGTAAGTCTCAAAGGGGGGAAATGTGGAAGCAAAGAATGGCTGAGGCCTCAGGGTGGGAGAGAGAAATTCCTTAGATAAGAGGAAGATGACCATTAAAGCTGTCTTGGAAGACACAAGACAGATAGCTCCAAGGCAGGAAAAGCTAGTTTAGGCAACCCTTTGTCTTGAATCTATAAAAAGGTTAATTGCCCTGGCTATAAGGCAGAGAGCCAGAAGGAATCTTTCCTTTAATGGTCTCTCTCCGATAGCTATTGAAATAAAGTTTCTACCTGACCCGATTCCAAATTCTACAGCGTGTTTTTTCCACGACAGCCTGATTGTCCTATAGTTACCCAGGTCCTCCCTCCTGCCCTTCTTGTGGATAGGCACAACACTGGCCCTCTTCTAGTTCTCAGGGACATCTCCAGAGTGCCAAGAGTTGTGGAAGAGTTTTATCAGGGGTTCCATGATGACTTCAGCCAGCTCCTTCAGCACTCTCGGATGAAGATCATCTAGTCCCACTGACTTCTATACGTCTAATTTTTTTAATTGGTCATACACCAATTCTATGGCAATAATAGGAAGGTGATTTTTCCTACCATGCTCATCCTCTACTCTACCTGGCGTGGTTTTCCCCTTGGTCTGGTGAAAGACTGAGATGAAGTAGTCATTCAGGAGTTCAGCTTTCTCCTGGGTACCAGCTCTCCTGAGTTGTTGAGTAATGGCCCCGCACTCCCATTTGTTTTCCTCCTGTTCCCTATGTACCTAAAGAAGGACTTCTTGTTGTCCTTGAAGATATTGAATAAAACTGGCCCCAGGACTGACCCCTGGGGCACTTAACTTGATACTGGCTGCCAACTAGACATTGAACCATGTACTACCCTCTCAGCTAAATGATCCAGTCATTTTTCTATCCACTTTACAGTCCATTTATTCAACCCATACTTCCTTGTCTTGCTTGTGAGAATGTTGTGGGAGACCATATCAGAAGTCTTGCTAAAGTCAAGATATAGCCACATTCACTGGTCTCCCTGCATCCACAGAGCCAGTCATCTCATCATGGAAGGCAATCAGGTTGGTCAGGCATGACTTGCCTTTGGTGAATCCATGCTGACTGTTCTGAATCACCTTCTTCTCCTCCAAGTGCTTAGAAATGGATTCCTTGAGGACCTGCTCTATGATTTTTTTCCAGGGACTGCAGTAAGGCTAACCAATGTATAGTTTCCTGGATACTTCTTCTTCTGTTTCTTAAAGATGGGACTATATTTGCCCTTTGCCCTTTTCCAATCGTCCGTGACCTCTCCGAATCACCATGAGTTTTCAAAGATGATGGCCAATGATCTACAATCACATTTGGCCAACTCCCTCAGCACCCTTGGTTGCATCCCATCCAGCCCCATGGATTTGTAAACATCCAGCTTTTCTAAATAGTCCCTAACCTGTTCTTTTGCACTGTTGGCTGCTCACCTTCTCCCCAAGTTGTACTGCCAGGTGCAGTAGTCTGGGAGCTGACCTTGCCTGATGATCTTACAGGTCCCTTCTGGTCCTTCTTTCTATGATTCTATGATTCACTAGATTGCCTCCCCCATTTAGTAAAGAACCACACTTTCCCTAGTCCTCCTCTTTGTACTTCCTCCATTTCTTTCCTTCCTCCATTGTCTTGTGAAGACTGAGGTGAAAAAAATACATTATTAGTCTCCAAAGATAAGTATTTATAGCTCAGAAGACTGGAAGCAAATCTTCTTGGGGAATATATTAGAATTTGTGATACAGGAAGTGCCCTGACCATGCTATTACACTTCTGGGGAGGGCCTACTTATACTAAATGGGTGAAGAGGCTGTATTGCTCCATTCAGGCAATATTCCTGGAAGCACCTGATGGTGAAAAACATAATTTTATGTAGCGTGTTTCCCTTTTGACTTAAAAATAGATATGTAGTTTATTTCATGTTATTCTATTTGTGACACAGAGCATGGACAGATCTTCCAAGGTTGAACCTGCCTGGTGCAGATCCAAATAAGCAGTGCCCGGACTGTCACTGCCTGGCTTATAGGCTCTCTCTCCCCTCCTGAAACCCTGAAGCACAGATGCCCAGATCAGCATGCATGCCAGGGCATCAAGGGCACCATAGTCCTGCTCATACAGAAATACAGTAGAAGCCGTCTGCTCCCAACATGTTGCATTAAAGGAAAGAGGCCATTTTCCCAGGGTGTTAGCATCATAGGATCAAGGTGTACAGAGCAGCAGGGCTGCTTTGGGAACTGTTATCCATTGCAATCCAAGCCCATAAACATGTTGCAGCAGTGCTGCCAAGCATATGGCCTGTGGGCTGGATGCGGCCTGCAGAGGTGGGCCATTCAGCCTCCTGTCTTCTCCCAGGGCTGGAATGGAAAACTGGGGGCACAAGTTACCCCTTTGTGGGGTTCATATCCCCTAGTCAGTCTCATGTTGCTGTGGGGGAGGTGTTGGTATGGTGTCTGCTGCAGCCACTACCAAATTTACCATTCTCCATGGCTGGTGACCACAGAAATCAGCATCACTAGGCAACAGAAGTGAGTGGTGGTGCCTGAAGCAGGGGCTGTGCCAACACTCTCCCCCATTCCCCACTATGTGGCAGCATGAGGCTGATAGAGGGATGTGAATCCACAGCAACCTCCTGGCTGCTGTATGCACTGACACCTCCCTTTGCAGCAGTAGCTCTAGCTGCAGTAGCAGGGTCCCTCTCTGTGACTGCCAGAGCCCTGATAAGAGCTGGTGCTGGTGGCACTGTGAGCAAAATCCATTACAGCCAGAGTATAGGCACTTGCAGAGAAGGGAATATGGCTTGCAGACTAAACTGAGCCCTGGGTTAAAACAATTCTCCCTCCCAAAGACGAACCACCCAACTGGTAACCCCTAACACAGCCCTACAGGTAGACTAAAAAGAGACTTACCACCTTCATGGGCTCCCAAGACTGAGAACAGGCTCTGGAGATACCATCTAAAACTTGTATGGAGTGACTAAAAATTCATCTTTGAGACCATGATAACCAAACATAGAAGAACAGTAGGGAGGAGATGTTGGAAGTGCACCTAAACTCCTGGACCAACTATGCTATGGCCATGGACATATGAAGAGAATGAATGGAATGGCACCAGAAAGCACTGTGTGAAGGTGAATAAGAGAGTGTTGGAGAAGTGTTTGAATCCATCCATGGACCTGGCACAGCAGGGCATGGTTGCAAAAAAAGAAGCTGTGGATATTGAAAGGGAGACTCCAAGCTAGTCAAGAGCAACATCCACTTTGAACAACAGAGGCAACCCATCCGAGCTGCTCACACTCGTATATTAGCCAATAGCATCTAGGCCTGGCAAAGGCTCATGCAGCAATACCTTGGGTACTACACAACAACTCATTCTGGGACCAGAGGTTCATGAGCAGCAGGACCCCTCAGCCAGAGTTGTTCCTTGGCTGACGGGAAGAAAAGCACCTGTGGGAGCCCAGCTATATGTGTACATCAAAACCCCATATTGGCTTCTACCTCACCTGTGCAGCACCCAGGGACCCTGCCCTTGCATGAGGAAAAGCGGGTCGTCTCCACTGTGCCTCTGAGCTCAATGCAGCCCAAGGACTGGGGCTAAAGTCTCTCCAACCTGGCACAGGTGATTGTGCTTTCCTCTGTACATAGGGTGGTCTACCTCAGTGCTCTGTTTTTTATATCACCCTCCTGTTGCTCCACACTTATTGCATTCTGAGTTTTGAATCCCAGTCTAAGGATGCACCATTTGCTGTAAATTAAAATACTTGCTTCTAGTTAAAAGGTTTCATTGTTCATTTTGGCACTTACCAAAGTTAAGTGACGAAAGGGACTTCTAGAAATTAGCTCAAGAGTATGCATAGCCAGGAAAGCAAATTCATCTGCACTGCTATGAATTTAAAAGCTCTCACACATACAGAGAGCAGATACAAGTTTAATGAGCAAGGGAACGGCTCTAGGAGGAGACAAATGAGGAAGAGTATTAGGAAATGTAAGAAAGAAGAGTTCTAAAGGTATCCAGGCACCACCACTTGTGGTATGCACTTCCCCAGATGAGCCTACATTAATGTTGGTGACTCTCTCTTGGTGGTCAGCCAGGCCCTGTAGCACAACATAGAAAAGCCCCTTCCTCCTGATGAAGATTAAGAGGATGGGCAAAGAAAATGCATGTGTTCTCTATTTACTGTTCTACTTCAAAGCTACTAATAAACACCTAAGGGCTTGCAAGTCTTACAGAACATGGAGACATTTCAAGCATTTTCATTTGTGCATGTAAAGAGCCATTTCCTAGGGCTAGGGACAGACATTCAAAAAGCCTGAGCCTGAATTGATTCAATCTTTGCAGATTAGTCTAACCTGGCTAGGCTAAATCAGTTTGTAACTGACAGACATCCCAGAAATGCAGGCACATGACTACAGTGGCTCAGGCTAAAAGTGAGGGGGTGCTAGAAAAGCCCTACCTTCACTTCTACAGTGCTGAGCTCAGGGGGCCATGGCCAGACCATGGCAGGACAATCTGATTAGAGAGGGATTCCCCCTCCACCAGCTTCTGACCAGCTCAGCAGGGAGTTGATAATACAGTGTTTATCACCCCTAACTCAGTGTTTATCATCCCATTAAGAAAACAACAAAGGGACATTACCAGCTACCTGATGATTCTGCCCTTGTCCCGTCTTACACAGCATGGACCGTAGCCAACATGTGGTCTGCTAGCAAATGCTGAGCAGTGTCTGCGTAAGGCAGAGGGGATGGGGGAAATCCCTGTTTAGCAGGATGTGGGGAGGGAAGTGGGGGAGCAGGGGAACGCCAGGCAGATGCCTGCAGGCTTTGCTGAGCTCTAGCCAGGGAGCAGAGGGGAGGGGCCAGCTCTGCTGTGAAGCAGAGAGCCCGGCCAGCCCGGAGAGGGTGCCAGGACACTGGGGGAGTCTGGTTTGACTTAAACCAGCAAGGGGTCTGAGACAGACATTGCATAAACCACTTTGACCAAATCAGTTAAGTCTGATACTACATTAAACCAGATTTATCTCAAACCGGTTTCAGCCATTTTAAAACTGGTTTATGTTCACTGAACATCTTTTCTGTTACAGGTTTGAAACAGTTTCTGATCACTTAAACTGGTTTATGTGTAATGTCTATCTGTAGCCTAGCTGTCTACCTGGTTGATTTTGCCCTGGCTTTCAGCTCCAGATGCATAACTGTGCATATATAAACTGAGCCTGCCCAGCCAGGCTACATACTGACCAAGGTGCATATTTGAGCATGAGTTCTAGAAAAAATGGCTTTTGGGGGGTTGCAGGAAAAGGCCTTCTCATGCCATAGCCCCAGTAGTTGTGTAATTAGGGGACTTGCCCAGGAAGTCTGTGTTTGGGGCTCCCTCATACAGAAGGGGTTTGAACTTGCATTTCTCTAACAGATCAGAAACTATCCAGACTCTTGTCCAATGCCCCTGTTGAGGTTCAGTTACTGCCCCACTGGAAAGCTAGGCAGAGAAACATCTACTCTTTAGGTCATGGTAAGGCTTGGGTACGGGGTCTGTGTGTGTGAGTCAGTATTTAATTACAATTAAGGGGTCTTTTCTCTAATAAGTAATTTACCAAAGACACAACTAAACATACACATGTGAAATTCTAGATACGTCCACATAGATCTCTGCAATTTAGGGGTTAGGTAAGAACAGACCTAGATATTGGGAAATATCAATTTCATGCATAAGTGCACCTGCCATTTGGAATGAGAGGGCTCCCCACCCAGCCAGGGGCTCACTGCTCACTGCCCCACTGGTAGTTTGGAGCAGGGGGCTGGGACCTGCCCCTCTCCTGCAGCTCTTTCCAAGTCCTCTGCCCCGATCAGCGTGCTGGGGCTGGGAGCTCCCTGCTGTCAGGGCAGGGGGACACTGTTCCTGCCCAGGCTTTGGTGGCAGAGCCCACTCTGGTAGCAGGAAGCAATCTCTCTGCCCCCGTGCTCTGTGCCAGCCCCGTGGCCTAAAGCTTCCCCCGGCTGCTGCAGGAGACCGATGCAGGGCCAGAGGGGGCAGTAGCAGACTGCTTCAAGGAAGAGCAGATCTGTTCCCACATTCCTACATGTGTAAAATACACCCATCCCACAGGATTTGCACATGTAGACACACCCACTGATTATTTCATTCCATTCACACCACCCCTTAATCAAAATTTAGAGCAACAAGTCCTATAGGGAATGATACCAGCAAAATCAAAATTCTCATCTACAGTGCTACAGCGGCAGGTCCCAGCATGGGGAGACTTGAACATGTTCTGCTCACCTGAGTCTCCACATCCAGAAGATGCCAACGGGGCTGTTCCAGGCCTGTGCCTGATGCCTGCTCTCAAGCTGATCTAGAGACACTCTAGTATGAAGTGTTCCTGTACACTTAGGTGGGCAGGACGTCCTGAAGCCCCTTGGTACTGAGACGTACTCCCCCAGCAGTGTGGACAGTCCCTAAAGAGACAGGAGGTAGCTAAGGGGAGTTTTGATAGCTGTAAATGTAGACTTATGCACCTAGAACAAGAGTCAGGCACCCAAGTCCTTTCATGGATCTAGCCCTCATTACTATGGCAGTAGGGGCCATACAAAATGAAGCACAAGAGTGGAGAAAGCAACAAATCCTAAATTATTCCCACTTTTATTTTGTTCTTTCAGCTTTGTGTAGGTAGATGTGGGGTATGGCTTCATTTTTATGTACAGTTCTGAGGCCAATGTTGATGTGAACCAAAACATAAGAATAATAACTGTGCTTACCGTTTTGATGCACTGTATTGACTTAGCCTCATGTAACCATTCCCTCACCATCTGCTTTCCTGCAAGACTGTCAAAGGAACAAAAACAAACAACAGCTTAACCCTTGTCTCATTTCTCATAGGAAAAAAAAAAGCATTAGAAACAAACATCCTGGTCATCTCTGTGAAAAACTAGAGCTCTAAACAAAGGTGAGGGAGAAAACTGTCTTAGAATATGAGGTGACAGCAGCATAGTATATTTTTCTCCCTGAAAAATAAATGCTTAGAATCATTTAAAAGATATTAGAAATCAATAGGGTACCACAAGTGTAAATGAAAGTGGATTTTGGTCCTGATGAGGATTTGCTGTAAATCCAGTGAGTTTTCTGTAGAGTGATCTTTCAAAGAATCTGCAACAGCTGGGAGTATTCTCCGTGCCTACAGGATGGTTTTAATGAAACATCCATGGAAGATACAGCTCAATTAATTTCGGCAGGTACATAACTGGCAAGAAGGAAAATGTCTGTACCTTGTATGAGCAGATATGATTGGAAAGGCAACTATCCCTTCCCACGTTTAGAAAAGGATGGCATAGTGTGACTGGGGGTGAGAAAAGAAGAGGGATAGGAAATTCTATAGTAGTGTTTTCCAAACCCAAACTGAGGGACTTTATGCCTCACTGAAACAAAATTGGACACTTTTGCACCTCCCTCCACATTGCAGCAGCCACCATCACTTCCCTCTCGTGCTGGACTGCTAGTGCAGCCATTGCTGCTGAGTGCCTCTACTTTCATTGCTGTGATTGCCAGCACTTCCCCTCACTGGTGGCAATCTGTAGCAGAGAATTTGGTGGCAATCAGCGGTGAAAGAAGTCTCAGCCCTTGGTGGCAGGAAGCAGCAGTGGCAATAAGGGGGGGAAGGGGGGGAGGGGGAGTGCCACATGATATCCATGGGCCATGCGTCCTGCCCAGGAACGTTTTGTGCCCTCCAGGGGTGCTCACCTCACAGTAAGCAGTGTTGCCATGTTAGTTTGGCTCTGTGCATGTGATGTTAAGCTCTGCTTCTCAGCACACACTTCTTGGTTCATGAGCTAGCCTATGTGGAGCATATGTGGAGTACCCCAGCACCATAGTAGCATGTGTCAGCATGGCATATAGACATGTAGGTGTCACATCTAGACACACAGGTGTTCCTTAGGCACCTGAAACATGACCTAGGCAGAACTGAGATGCCTAACTCCAAAACTGCAATCCAGCCATGCCCCCACTCAGTTGCTGCCTAACCCTGAGGTCACCTAAGCAAAATGTGTACCTCCCTTACTGAAGTCAAAGTTCTCCAGGTACCTGCAGTTCTGCTGCTGTGCACACCCAGATCTGCCATGGTCTGACTCGGTAACTGAGATCCAGACGTTAGGAGTTCCTCTGATATGTGTTTTCAAGCCCAGATAATATTCATTAACAAGATTGGACCCCTCACAGAATGCGGTCATGGCCACTTGGATTTAAAATAACATCACCATCATGGTGCCCAGCTTTTATACCATAGTGCTTATAGCACTCACTGGCCCAAGAAGTGGGAAATTCACATTCAATGCCCTCTTCACCCTGAGCTGCTCAGACCCATAATTTGGTCTCCCAGGAGAGTGCCCCATCTACCAAGTTATAGGCCAGATTGGTAGGAAGGACACACTGTTTTTAGGTTTCATGTTTGAACTAAGCCACTTGAATGAAAAATAAAAATGAAAGGCAATTCATTTCAAACCAATCAATAGAAATAATTTATTGGACAATGCTTAATTAACCAGAGGAATTCACTCCCCCAAGCTATACCATTAAAGCCAAGTTCTTCATAAGATTAATGGAAATGATTATCCATTTTCCAGGACAATAAGAACAACTACAAATAAGTAAGGAAGGATGTCTATATCATCCATAAGACTTCTAATATCAACGGTGATAGAAAGAAACTTTGCCAGCACACAGATTATTCAGTAAGTTTTCATTAAGGGTTTCTTGTCAATGGACCTCCAGTCTGTTCCAGTATTTAATATGGTAAAGGGAGTGCAGAATCTCAGAGTAACAATCCGTTGTCCCAGTTGGAAAGGAGAATTGTGCCCAATACATGTTGAAATCTCATTACAGAGCTTTCTTAAAAGACGGTGTAAATAAAACACAAGTGGCATTTTCAAACCAGAAGATGCTGAAGCTAATCTATGCTGTTGCCTGGGAGTCAGCATTCTGTGCCACACACCTAGAATTCCCTCATTTGCTACAGGATATTTGGGATATATGCTACAGGAATGTCTTTAGGATTACATGGTTGGGTAAATGAAGCAAGAAAATAAGACTAGCTCTTCTAAATTCTTTATCAGCCTTGCTGCTGTGTAATTAGCACTTGATTGTTTCTGAGAAATACCTACAGGTGCAAATTAAACCAAAGCCCTTCAGAATAAAAAGTTAAAATTTCCCACAAAATTCTAAGCACTAGTAATGACATTAACTATTAAAGATGCCAGCTGCATTATAACTGATAGCATCTTTGTTCAAACGTCTATAAAGGGAATGCTTTGAGACAATTTGCTAATTTGCAGTGAGGTTTTATTGAGGTAATGTCATAACATATTAGTGAGGAGTTTTTCAACCCAAGATACACATTTGCCTTAAAGTTTACAGGGATTGGGGTTTTACTTTTCACATTTTTAGAGCCATATAAAGTATTTCACATCTATGCTCTCTCTCTCTCTCGAATGCTAGGCACTGTATAATTTCACCCAGAACTAAATTAAATACAACAAATGTTTTTTGCAAAATTTGAATAAACGCAATAACACTCAACATTTACAGTGCACTTGCCCACTGTAAGCTAGAGTGCTGTAATTAATCTGTATTTGTTCCATGAGGGTTAGTTTATTAATGAAGGCAGGTAACAGAGAGAGCTGGCCTAGTTAAGGCATGAAGCAAGTAATGCCTTAACCACACTCTGATTATTGTAAGCATGGGCCGGGGGTACTAGCACTAAGATGCTAGTACGTCTGAAATGCAGCATCTTGGCATTCTTTGTTAAAATTGTAGCGGTATCCCACTGAGCTGAGGAAATTAAGCATCAGCATTGAATCATACTGCAATCTAAAACTGAGTGAAGAGTATCATTACATTGGCTTTCCTGTGACTGCTTGAAAGAAATTTAAAATAGCTAGGCTGGGAAGAGGAACATTCTTCCAAAAGCCGTGCTGTCCCACAAAAATTTGGGAGCCTGGTTTTGGCTCTGCAATCTGCAACACCATGGTTAAATCACTGCAACAACACATTTTCATAGAGGTCTTAAATTTGATCTGCTGAGATGTCTTTTTAAAATATTCCTCAGTTCTGGTGATAAGTGCTTCATGCCCTCGACATCCCATGTGAAGAGGCCCTACCTGCTGTTAAGGAAAGGATTTTGTACAAATCTTTTGAAATGTGCCCAATCTGTAGCTGAATCTGTTTCCTATTTGCAAGAGGGAATCATCACCAAGGAGGAAAATCTGTTCAGTACAAAAGGCCAGACATGTTATTTCTTCCTGAAATAAGAACAGACAGATTTTCCTCAGCCTTACTTATCCTAGAAGATCCCTAATGCAGATTACCAACATGCTCTGCCACTAATGTGCACTGGTGCGTCACCTGCTCCAGTATTTGCTTAATGACCAGAAATTCTTTCTTGTCCTCATATACCTTTCCTGCACCAAATATATCAGTATAGGTACAAGGAAAGGGCATGTAAGAGAGAAATGAAAATGAGTCATGTGCAGAGGAAACAATACTGTAATATAAATGTAGTGTGTGTAACAGCAGGAGGAACCAGGGGGCAGCCTGCACAGCTGTGCTTACTGTTAATTTGAACTACAACTTCCAGAAAGCCTCAGGGACTGGGAGGCAAGGGAAAAAGGAAGAGAAAACTTGAGGCTACAGTGAGGAGGAGAGAGAGAGAGGTGTGCAGGTGGAGCCTGGCTCACCCTACACAGAGGAGCATACAGTGGAGATGGAGATCTCACTGGCTTGGTCAGCCAAGACTGTGGACTGAAGGAGCTGGACTCAGGGGCAGCTGCAGGCTGCTGTTTGAGTACTCTTGGGTCTAACGGCTTGCTTGGGGACACCTCCAGGGGTATTGAGAAGAAATTAAGGTGCGGAGTGTATGTTATCACAGTGTTAATGTTTCTTCACCTGTTCCCTCCTTTTGGCCCACTGGCTTGTGACCCTAACCCCTGTGATTTCCCATATAAAAGTGGGAACTCCCCCTTGCTTCTTGTGCCAGCTTCTGCGGCTGCAGGGTTGGCACACTACAAAAGGATTTCACAAACATTCTAGAGAACATCATACCCCTTTGAACAAGTGAAGAGGAGACACTTGAGCGTGTCACCACCACCAGGTCATGCTACACAACTTGCTGCGGATTAGGGCTTAAATGGCATGTAAAGGATGCATAGGGATTCTGCTAGACCTTTGCACAGGAGTGCATTTCATTGTGAAGAGCCATTATCCTATTTTCCAGCATCAAGAAGGCACCAACCATAGTTACAAAAATATAGGATCAAATCTCAGATCTGGCCTTTTCCATTCTTAGACTTCTTCCTTGCTAAGTCTGTAAAGCACCAAGTGACTCTCTTGAGGAGCTGAATACACATAAATGCCAATGAAGACAAAAGTATTTGGGGCCATAGTTTTTCAATGGGTACATAAATTATACACAGAACTCATACACTGAGCTGTATTCTGCACATTATTTACATGACTACAAATTAAACAAGAGGAAACTGCCTGCAATTAAGTCATTCTGCCTATGCCCATGTTTTAAAAGCTGTTGCTTCCAGTGCAGAGAGCTAACTCCCCCTAAGTTTTCCTGAAAGCATTTCTGTTGAAGGTAAATCATCCCCCTTTTTGGTAGTCATTAAAGCTGAAACCAGGTGATGCAGACAACACTTTTGTCATTTCTTTTAATTGGATTCACTCTGCTTCCATGATTGACATATTCCAGCTCTGTATCTGCAGGTAACAGTCAGACTCCTCCATGCTTGGTACAGCACAAGCTGTGTGTCTTACCAGCCTTCAAGAAGAGCATTGGTTTTTATTTATCTACCTATTATTTGCTAGTGGATCTCACTAATTAGTCCCAGGCACATATCACTAAGCCATTGCTATTTATCTAATTCACTTAGCCCAGCTTCTAATCATTTTATCTAATCTTTGCTATTGACAAGTCTGTTAGCTGGAGTACCTATCTTTATGTCAGCCATATATAATTGTCCTAATTAGTAATATAGGTTTATATTCATATTTGCATCTACGGTAAAACTTTCCTTATCCTTCTATGCACCCACAATGTATTAACTGGTCTGGGACTTGCAACATATGTGAGGATTACTTGTGAGAGAGCTTGACAGACATTCAAAAACAGGGCTTAATTAGTAATGGGGAATAATTAATAATAAGCAAATTATTTGCTTCCTGAATTTGGAATAGTATGGTTAAACAAAGACAAAATGTTGGTCAACGCCCAATAAAACCATTTAGGAAAATCCTAGAAATGTCTCTCAGTCTGTTTTTAATAAAACTGGATATAATATAACAAGTTTAATCAACGTATTTGCTTTGGGGCAGGTTTCTGATGTGAGGAAACTTGTGACTCTGCTCTAGAAAGAGTTATTATACTTTATTTGTTTGAATGCCATCTTTGTCTTTTACCAATGAACTAATTGATAGAGCTTACCGATGTGGAGTTCCCAATATTTTCAGTGTAAAATCCTGAATGTATTTCATATATATTCATCTGAGGTTAACCAGTTTTAGAACACAGTTTGCTCTACACAGACTGGTCAGTACATGGTTGACTGCAGACCAGTGAGTTCACAAGTACAACACAGTGGGCTTGTCTACACGAGATGCATTACTGCACATTAGCATAGTTTACTGCGCAATAAACATGTGTGTCTACAGATGTGTGTGCTCACTGCACAGTAAAAACCCTTAATCCCACTTAAATTTACTACCTGCAAATGCAAGTAGCAAATTCAAGTGGGATTAGTTACTGTGCAGTAATACACGAGTAGACATGACCTGGGAGCAAGTTTGCTCTTTGGTCTGCCCAGCCACTGGGCTCCAGGCTGAGAGCCTCTCCTGCCCCATGGCTGGGCGGGCTCCATGACAGGCGGGCCTGCCTCTATGGCAGCCCCTGTCTACAGGATTTAAAAGCCTGGAGACATTTTGAGCCCTGGGGCACATTCAACAGGGAGCCTGAGGGCGCTCCTGGACAGGCCACAGGCTACCTGTGCCTGCCTGCCTGCATTCCAGCGCTGCCAGGGCAGTGCCATTGAGGCCAGCAGGGTGCTGCAGTCTCAGGCCAGGCCTGCCAGCTCCCAGGGCCAGCAGGGCCAGCACCACCTGCTTGCAGCATGCCCCCAGCATTAAAAAGAAAAACACCATCCCCTCACAAACCCCACTTTTTTAAGCCATGAAGGCAAGCCCTTAGATAACACAGACCGTAATATATCCAACCAACCAATCTGCCAAAGCCAAAATCTTTCTAACATAATTTAGCATGAAAGCTGGCTAAATCAATTACATACTTTTGGGCCTGGCCCAAGGCCTGTTGAAGCCAGTATTCATCTTTCCATTGATTTCCATAAACATTGGAGCTCTCTGGCTTCTGGTCTTACTAAGATGCAGAAAGGAAAGTGCTCTATTTGTTTTCAGGTGTTCTCCTTTCCTCATCCATCTTTCCACTCACCTTTCCCTTCCACTTTGAAAAGCGTTTCCAAAAAATGTAAGGTTTATGGAATTTTCCTTTCATTTTTTATTTGTATTTTTGGGAGCAAAAGCAGGGGGAAAAGGACTGGCTTCGATTAGATGCTTTTGCAACATGAGTTCAGTCTAATTCTGTAATTGAAATGCTCTACTCTGTGTGGGTGTGATCTGCCGCCAGACAGTTTACTTCACTTAGGAAATTATTTTATATTAGTTAAATGATTTTATAAAATATATTCTATTAATTTACCTATGAAGACAGGGTTAGATGTGCACTGATATAGCCAGAATATGGTGGCCATGGTATCTATCTTTTTATAACATACACATCTCTATGGTATCTGACTGCCAGTCATCACAGTTATACATAGCCTGTACTTTTAATAATTTTACTTTAGTTGAGGACAATACTACGTTTTGAAAATTTAGAATCAGATTCCACTGTTGTCACTCTGATTCATTTGGACTCTTTTCCATGGGTAGTCTCAGCAAAGTCAATGGGACAGATTCTTTTCCACCTATTAGGCATCTAAATGGACTTAAGCAACTAAATCAATTCTATTCACCCTGTTCAAGTCCTGAAAATCCATTACCGCATCTACTTTTGTGACACACTGCCATCTTACCCTTAAGACACAATCAAAAAAAGCAGCGAGGAGGAGAGGGAGCCACCCAAGTTTAATTGTTTTTCAGGGACCCAAGTAGGGTGGAACAGAGTCACACTTAGGTACCCAAGTCCACTTATATGGAGTAATAGGTAGAACAGCATCTGGTCCAATGAGACTACTCCATGATATAAGGTGCTGTTAAACCAGAAAATAGTATCCAAACCTTCCCTTAATACAGTACATTCAGAGGATAAAGTTAATAGAAAAGCAACAGTATTTTTTTTGAGGAACTGCAGTGATCACTCAGACATCCAGTGACTAGTGACCATGAAATGATAAGAGTTCCAGGTACTAAGGAAAGAAAAGAAGGAGAGCAGAAGAATAGAGACACAAAATTTCAACAGGGTAGAATTTAACAAACTCAGAAAACAGGTGGGCAGGATCCCTTTGGAGTCAAGTCTGTGGGGAAAAGGAGTCCAGGACAGTTGGATGCACTTTAACTACTTTATTAAAGGTGCAGAAGCAAAATACCCCTAGGTGAAGAAAGAATAGGAAGTGTGCCAAAAGTATGTGAAAAGAAAGTGCGCCAAAAGCCTAGCTAAGCAGTGTACTATTCAGCAAGCTGAAATTCAAGAAGAAATCCCAGTGAAAATGAAAACATAGCCACATTACTAGAGAAGAGTTTAAGAATATTCATTGAGCATGCAGGAAGAAACTCAGAAAGGCCAGGGCATGATTTGAGATACAGCTAGCAAAGAATGTAAAAGGCAACAAAAAAAAAGATTCTACAAGCAGAGAAGTCTTAAGTATTTCATGCCTTTTTTTTGCTTCAGTCCTCACAAGTAAGCGTGGCTAGCAGATGGCAAACCCAACTGGCAGCTAGAATAGGGAAAGGACATCATTCATCTAGAGTGGTGGAAAAACAAGTTTGGGATTATTTAGAGAAGCTGGATGTTGGCTGGATCAGACAGGATGCAAGTTGGCTGGATCAGACAGGATACACTCCAGAGTACTGAAGGAATTGGTTGAGGTAATTTCAGAGAGACATAATTGTCTGACATTATTAGTCAGAAGTCAAGTAGAAGGCAGGTAGATTTGCACCTTGTAAATTAACCAAAGTTGATACCTAATTTTAGATGCATTGGCTATCATCAGTGAGAAGTTATAGAAGTCAGGTAAGGTCCTAGGTGATTGAAAGGTCACATCCCCATGAGTGGGAATGTGTAGTTTGTGATGCCTTAAAGCCTTTTGAGGCATTGCAAAACACACACAGCACATGTTAATCTGTTCACTCTACTGCATATTTGCAGCATGGGGGCAAAATTAGAAACCAGGAAATCCAAGTATCTAAAAAAAAACATGGTGCGGTGCACCACCTGAAACTGAAGCCTGGCCAGCTAGAGCCATGCTCCAGCTACCATCCAGGCTATGCGCGCCTAAATCGCCACCACTGCAGCCCCAGGAGGCCTCCAGGACTCCAGGTAAGGAAGCTGGGGCCAGGCCAGGTGCTGGCCCAGCCTCCCTACCCAACCTGGAGCAATTTGCTATGTACCACAGCACATGTGCAGAGGTGTACGTGGGGCTCAAGTAGCAGAAGCATAAATATGTGCTGCTGCTGCTGCTATTTGTCTCCAGAGAAATGCTTGTGTGTGCTTGTGGGGACATGCCCAAAAAGGCCAAATACAGTGCCATTTTTAAGGAAGGGAAGAAGGAGGATCCAGCAATTACAGGTCAGTCAGTCTGGCCTTCCTCCGAGGAAAGATTATGGAGCAGGACATCTAGGAGTACATCTCTAAGCACCTGAAGGAAAATATAATGATCAGGAACAATTCAAGGGCAAATCATCAAGACCCATCAAGAGCAAGTCATGTTTGACTCATCAGCGACTTGGACGGGGGTGTAAAAAATCACCCTGTTCAAATTTGCAGACGACACTAAGATGTGGGGAAAAGTGGGCACGTTAGAAGGGAGGAATAGGCTGCAATCAGACCTAGACAGGTTACAGGGGTAGGCAGATGAGAACAGGATGGGTTTCAACACTGACAAGTGCAAGGTGCTGCACCTGGGGAAGAAGAACCAGCAGAATACCTACAGGCTGGGGAACTCCCTTCTTATCAGTGCAGAGGCAGAAAAGGATCTTGGAGTCATTATTGAGGCCAAAATGAACATGGGCTAACAGTGCAGGGAAGTGGTTAGGAAGGCCAACAGTACCTTGTCATGCATCCACAGATGCATCTCAAGCAGGTCCAAGGAGGTGATCCTCCCCCTCTATGTAACACTGGTCAGGCCGCAGTTGAAGTTCTGCGTCCCGTTCTGGGTGACGCATTTCAGGAGAGAGGTGGACAACATGGAGAGGGTCCAGAGGAGGGCCACTCGCATGATCAGGGGTCAGCAGGGCAGGCCCTACGAGGAGAGGCTACAGGACCTGAACCTGTTCAGCCTTCACAAGAGAAGGCTGAGGGGGGATCTAGTGGCCATTTACAAACTGGTCAGGGGGCACCAGGAGGCATTGGGGGAGTCCCTGTTCCCCCGAGCACTCACTCCCAGGAGTGACTAGAAATAATGGTTATAAGCTGGCAAAGGGTAGATTTAAGCTAGATATCAGGAGGCGCTACTCCACTGTCAGGGCAGCTAGGATCTGGAACCAACTTCCAAGAGAAGTGGTGCTGACTCCTACCCTGGGGGTCTTTAAGAGGAGGCTGGATGAACACCTCGCCAGGGTTGTTTGGCCCCAGTACTCTTCCTGCCATGGCAGGGGGTTGGACTTGATGGTCTGCTCAGGTCCCTTCTGACCCTAGCAACTATGAAACTATGAAACTATAACCAACTTGATTTCCTTCTACAATAAGATGACACTGCACTTTAAGAAAAATGTGGACAAGCTAGCAAGTGTCCAGTTGAAAGCAACTAAAATTAGAGGCCTGGGAAACATGACTGAAAGAACTAGGATTGTTTAGTCTGGAGAAGACAAGACTGAGGGAGAATTTGATAGCAGTCTTCAAGTACTCGAAGAGAGGATGCAATATGGAGCTAGTCCAAAGGTGGGCAATATATGACCCAGACCCAGCCCACCAAGGGATTTTATTTACACTGTGGTGGGTACCTTGGCCCTGCCCAGCCCAGGTGTGGGGGAAACACTGTGCTGTGGCATGGCTAGTTCTGGTGCAGCAGCCAGACTATGCTTCCTGGCAGCCTCAGCAGTGGCAGCCCCAGCAGTGGCAGCTCCTTCTGGCTGCCACCATCACTAGTCCCAGACCCACTGCCCAGGCACCCTGGCCCATCTGCCTTGCATCTACTGCCAGGGGTGCCAGATGGAGTGGGTGGGTCGGGTCTCCATGGAGACCAGCCAAGGACCCACATGGGCAGGGCGTGCTCAGTGGGCAGATGGGATGGGGCCTTGGGCAGGCAGGAAGCAATGTCTGGGAGTGGGATGGGTGGCCAGGGCCAGGATGGGGACAGAAACATGGGGCAGAATTATGAGGTGGTGACAGCGTGGGGCTGGAGCCCAGGGTAGAGCCATGATCCATTCCTGGCACACCCCCACCCTGCAATCCTGCCCCATGATCCCAGCCCCAGCCCTGCCTGTCCAGCCCTCTCCTGAACACAGCTCTCTACCTCCCCATGACCCCAACCCATCTGTCCAACCAAGATCACCTCACCTGCATGGGTCCTGGGCCACTCTCCATGGAGACCCCAGGATTGCCAGGTGGTGCCAGTATCGGACCAAGCTCTGGGGCAGAGCCACTTAAGGAGTTTTGGTGAGCTGTTGTCAGTGCTGACGCAGCCCACAACCACTTACCAAAACCCCCTAAGTGACCCTCCAGCCCAAATAATTGCCCACCCCTGAGACATTCTATTCTCCAGGGCAGCAGGAAACACGACAAGGAGCAATGGTATTAAACTGCAGGAAGGAAAATTTAGGTCAGATATTATGAAGAATTTTCTCACTTTGAGGGTGGTTAAATATTGAAACAGGCTACCCAGAGAAGCTGTAAAATCTCCATCTTGGAAATTTTCAAGTACAGGTTAGTTAGACACTTGACTGAGCTGGTTTAGTCAGGGGTGCTTCTGCATTGAGCAGGGGGATTGAACTAGATGAACCTCTGAGGTCCCTTCCAACTCTACTATTGTATCATTCCATGAAATAGAATTTCTTGTGTTTTCTTTATCCCAGAGTGATGCTAAAATAGCAATGGCTTTCATGGCCAAAGAACTTAGGCAAATAGTGCCAGTAGAAGAATTTTAAAAGCTACATTACATGTTTTCATAAAGTAAAACCTGTAAAAGATCTCTATTGGTATAAATTTTCCAGAATCCCACAAATACTAACATTTGTTGACTTTTTGAAATTGTCCATTAATGTATGAAATATCAGACCTTTGATCTTAATCAAAATACTAATGCAGGTTTTAGTTCTATCCGTTTGTCAATAAAACTCATCAATAAGACATCAAAATCTTTCTCTTCTCCTGCAGTTACAAAATCTGTTCTTCAAGAGCTACAATTTTATTCAAGAACAAGCGTGACTTAGATTCAAAGGGCTCACTTTGGGCTAGATGCAATCTGTGTTCCAGAAAAAATAATCTCTAATGATATGGTGTGAACTAAAAGAGGCACAGGTGTAGAAACAGATTGCTGGTCCGCTTCTTTAAATGTCAGGGTGAAATTCTCTGCTGAGAGCCCACACAAGCATTGTGCACCACTTAAATCCCACGTAAACTCCCAAAATAGGAGTGAAGCTCACCTCAATTATAGCTTGAACTACTAATAGAGACTGCAAAGGGGAAACAATTTGTGTTTCACGTGTATCTCACTTGAAGCCATGGCCAAAAATTCCCATAGCATCCCATTTTCTTACTTTCTGCTTGCTTTTGGGAAGTACAGTACAACAGGTAGCAAGATAATGAGTTCTCTCGGAGCTATGACCCCTTCCCAAAGTCCCAAAGACTACAACTAGGTGTAACCCCCCTTTCCCCCCAAAGAAGTAAAGCAAAGAACAGGAATGATCCAGAAATAAGAGCTAAATAAGTCCTAAAATAAGAACTGAATGCTAAGGTTGGGATTTTCTGCAAAAGTTTTCTATTAAGTGAATAGAAAGCCTCCAAGAATACAGTTCCACTGTTGAGAGGAACACTAACAATCTATAAATAACAATGGCAATAACAGGAATAAGATAAAAGCAAAGTTTTGATTGTGCCTTCCACTTTTCTGATGTCATCTCATTTGGGGAGTACCACTCACGGTGCTATTTTCCAGAATTTAGCATTTAAAAACAAAAGCAGAAAAGGGAGATATTAAAGGAATTCCCTTTTTCACTTAGTCAGGTCCAGTTGTAGGGACTCAAGCTAGTGTATAGTTACTTTTGGTCCATAGCTGACTAATTTGATACTTTTTCTTTTAATCACTGCAGTAGCATAATGAGGGCAGGATGAGTGGGCATCAGCTCCAGGCACCAACTATGAGAGGGCACCAGAATCTCCCTTCCCACAGCAAAGGCAGCCCTGCACTGCCCCTGCCCCTGCCCCTGCCCAGCCAGGTAGCACAGCACCACACCAAGCATTGTCTTTGGGGTGTAGAGGGTGAGTGAAACAAGCAGAACGGTGCCCCCTCCCCACACACACACACACTTCCCCAGGAAGTCTTTTCAGAGCAGGCATGGCCCTGTGCCAAATATGTATGTATGTATGGGGCAGAGGGATCAAATAGGGCACCAGAGTTGAACCTCAGAAAGTCTGATTATAGCGCTGAGTAAAGCTGATGCTGCTATAGCAGTAGCAGTGGCAGCAGTAGGCTGGGAAGGTAAATCTTCCCTTTCTTTCATCCACATGCATGCACCCTCCCTCACCCCCACCCCCACCTCCAGGGTCTGCATACCTGCACCCTTCCCTCCAGCCCTGGGGTGCTCAATGAACTTGCTATGCCTCTGGATCACTGCCATGCAAAATATGGCAAATTCCCAGCACTTTCCCACCCATTTTCTGTTTGTCCAACTACAAAAGCCTAACTAGAGGTGGGGCCCGGTCAACCCCAGACAAGGTTCCTATTTTCAGGACTTCACAAGACAATGACTATCAGGTTCAGTCCCGAGCAGAAGTCTTCTATATGAAAAGCCAGAGAACTCCTTTTGAGCCCTCTGGAGACAGAGCTTTAAACTAAAAAAGTGGCCTGAGGCACAAAACTTAGTTTTCCCTTTTTGTGTTTGTTTTTTTAACTCTTTTTGCTCCACATAGTTCAGAGGGTTTAGATTCAGGGTTTTGGCTCAGCCCTTTATAGATAAAAGAACCAATGGATTAGAAGTAGTAGAGCTGGCTTAGTGAAGCTCTGTGTGCATATCGTTGGGCTCACTTGAGAGGCAAAGCTTACTGGCATAGGACCAGTACTACAGTAGGCCGCCATGCTATTTCCAGTTCATGTGACAAGTTCATGCAAAGCACTTTATTGGGGTTCTATACACATGACCTTACTCAGCTGAATCACATCATTAGGATACCTTCTTCAATATGACTTTTCCTTTGATTGAAAAATTATTTTATTCAAGTAAACTATGGCGGGATTTTTGCAAGTTGTAAGGGAGACTTTGGACTGAGTTATGCGTATTCAATTCTGACACATTTTTGGATAGCAAGTCATTGACTCCAATGACATTCTTTGCATTATATTCTATCTTGTTTTGTGTTTCTTTGGGTGGAGCACTTTCTTCTTCCTTGCTATCCTCCTGGGGTTTTTTTTCAATGAAATAGAATCAGTATTTATTCCCTTGTTTATATTTCCTTTCTCTTATGAGAACAACAATTTGTACTGATTTCTTCATGAGACGTCATCAGTTTCTGTTGTTTGTAACATGGACATGGATTAATGTTGTGTTTACATTTTAGAATACTGCATGAAGCTTCTGGCTAGAATGGTAATGCCTTTAACTTTTTTAAAGAATTGAATAGAAGGTGCTTTATGCTTCTAAAACTGAAGTAAGTAAATTGTTTCTTCATCATTTTTCCACATGGTCCACATGGTGACATGTTACCCAGTCTGTTGGATGTTTGTAACAAGTGCCACGTGTCATTTGTGATGTAACCAGGAGAGAAAGTATTTTAAATTTCTTTTGCAAAGTTAAGAGGGTTAAATAAACTGTAAATTAAATGTAACATTTTGCTTCAGGTGAAATGAAAGGTTTCAGGTTGATTCACAAGAAAAACTATTTTTTGTTTCTTTTCATTTTGTCAAAAACCTGAAAGTGTTTGGTTTGATTAACCCAAACCTTCCCCTCCCACTCACAACATTTTTTTGGTTCAGTTACAGATCTGAAAAATCCATTATTCACTCGGATCTACTTTTTCTAAAAGCCTCTTACATACTAAGAGTTTGTTACCATGTTCCCATAAGTCTTCTCCATTATAGAGACAACACCAATCCCTTCATCCTTTCCTCAGACATCACAGATAGTCTCTTGTCATTCTGGTTTCTCTCCTCTTATCTCTCTTCCACTTGCCTACATCTTTCCAAGAATCAACAGTATAACTAAGGGTGGGTCAGGGGGGCAAAAGTCCCAGGTACTGATTAAGCAGGGGTGGAGAGGCAGAGGGGGCACTGGAATCAAAGCACCTAGGCTCCTAGTTCAGCAGCTACAGGCTCAGGCTGGGTGGAAAGAGGCTGGGAACTGGGCAGTGATGTCAAGGAGGCAGTCTGGTCTTGGCAGATGCAATGGGGGAAAGAAACAGGGGGTGAAGACAGCGGGGCACCAATGCAGCTGCCAAATTAAGGATTATTATTCATTTGCCCAGTATAGCATTTGGCAATAACTTTGAGAGGGCAGTTTAACCCTCAAAACTGCCAAGACCCTAGAGTTGCCCTGCCTTCGCTCCTTGGGTCCTACCACCACCCAGAGCTTCAGGTATGCCCTGCCAAACTTTGCCCAGTGTGACAAAGGAGCTTACTATATCTCTTGCAAAGTACTCCAAAACAAGACATAGTGCTTCAGTATAGGCCTCACCAGTACCTACTGGAATACAACAATTACAATTACTTCTCGGTCATTCATGTGCTTTATACAACTGTTAACACATCCCCCAGAAAAGATTGCTGTTTTTGCAACAGCATGATATTGCTGATACATATTCAGTTTATGGTCTACTATAACCCCCAGATTCTTTTCTATAGTACCCAAAGCATAACAGCAAGTGTCTGCACCATAGACAGTCATAGAACAAGCATCATGGGACAGCTGCTGGAGTGGCAGTGTCTGGGCCAGAAGTAATTGCAGCTGCCTCTAAGTGGGTATCCAGGGCTGGTGCCCCAGTTGCATGCCCCATGTTACACTATTGTACAGGACTGCTGCCTTGGTGACTATTCCATATTGTGTGTGTGCTTTTGATTTCTCTTTCCTGTGGATAGCAGGGTACCAACTATCTGTAAATTTGTGGATGGTCTGTACAAAAACAGCCAAAAATTGCCTCTGTAAATTCCACAAAAATAATTTTGCATCTGTAAAATTAAGATATCCTGAGTTTATCTCCAGATTTCTTGCCTGAATGAATCTAAATTCAAGCATGTTGCTGGACAGAGAGAGAGTACAGTGCTATCTAGTGTCAAAGCAGAAGCACTGCTCAGTGCAGTGAACTGTCTTGTCAGGACTTTCTGCTCACTAGAATCTCCATAGTTGTTTGTGGCCAGGACACAGCTGCAGGGTGGGAGGAGGGAAAATGGGTTGTGGGGGGTCTATGCCAGGATGGTGGAAATGCGGTCAACAGGGGTAAGGCTGGGGAGTGGGTTGGGGTAGGGGGCAGCATGGTGTGGGGCACAGTCAAGGGTGCCAGGATCTGGGGTGAGTAGAAAACTTTTGTGGTGGGGGGCATCAGGGAGTAAATACATTGCTGCAGTCATACAAGGCTGACAAACCACAAAGATTTTCTTTACACATAGTAAAATCACATGTCAGTAAAAAAAAAGTTCTGTCAGTAAAAAGTTTGCAGACTATCAGAAAAAATATTTCTTGTTAGATAGTGCTTTGCACTTGTGCTTCATGAATTTCCTGTTGATTTCAGGCCATCTACCCAATTTATCAAGATTGCTTTGAATTCTGTTTCTGCCCTCCAAAATGCTCCTAGCTTGGTGTTATTCAAAAATTTTATACGTGTATTTTTTTCAATCATCCATGTCACTATTGAAAATATTAAATACTACCAGACCTAGAAAAGACCTCTGTAGAAACTCTCTTTAAATGTCTTCCAAGTTTGACAGTGAACTGTTGATAAATATTTTTACCGTGTTTTTTTAATCAACTACACATCCAACCTATGGTGATTTCAGGTGGCCCATATTTTTCTAGTTTGCTTATCAGAAAGGTCACATGCAACAGTCAAAAGCCTTTCTAAAGTTACCTGGGCCTGGATTCCAAATAAACTGAAAACCTAGGCTGTATATTTACTGTAGTATCTAAAATAAAAGAATAATTGCATTAGAACCCTTTGCAAATCCTGTAGGTTGCATGCATGAGTGCCCAAAAGGATGCAGCTGTGTGGGAAAGGATGTTCAAGCAACTGGGATATCTTAGGCAATCAGCACTGCTTGCAAGGGCCTAGGGTAGCTGGTTCACCCAGTCTGGAGTCTGTTAAGAGGGTAACACTGTGCCATGCAAAGAAAAAGCCTTAATTTACTCAGACAAAGCTTAAAAGCTCATCATGTGAAACCCAAATGCAGCCGTCCTGTGAGTGTCTAAGGAGGGGGAGCATTATGAGAATGGCAATACTGTCATTTGTTCACTGCATGCACACGGCTATTGTTATTATTGCTACACGTTTACAAAGAAGAAAGTAATGTTGAGGTCTGCCTGACATTATTATTTTATTATGCATCATTTTGGCTCATCACTTCTTTGTCCAGGCTCTTAAAAATTAGAAACATTTTGAGCATGGTCTGGGTTTCTGCTGCAGAATAAGTCACCTCTTCTACTGCTACTGATGTTTTTGTTCTGAGAGTATAATTATACGTATGTTTTGCCTTTCTGAATCCTTTCAATCCTACTGCAGTTAACTCTTAATCTCTGTCCTGTTAGTCTAGTTTAAATTTCATTGTCTATATCCTATGCCTCATGTCCTTCTTGCATAATATAAAGCAGGAAGTAATGCTGGCAATTTATTTAGCATTATTCTCATTTGTTGATTTGAGAGCTATTACAGATGTAATGTGGATGACTGACTACATATGTGGGAGGTCACAGTGGGTCATCTTTGAGGGCAGAAATTTGGAAAAGAAGAATAAGGTCATTCTGCAATAGACTTAAAGCATCTTTCCCACTGTGTCTCCATGCCTACAAAGCACAAAGAAACAAATTGAGAGAGATCACTAGGAATTCTCATTTACTAAGGCAGTGATGTTAAGCAGAAATTATATGAACTGTTATGGAAAAAGGAATCAGGTTAGCAAGTACACAAATCTTACAGAACAGGACAAATGCAACTTTCCACAAAGAAAGAAAAACAGAATTATGTGAGTAAAACTAAAACTCAAAACCAGAAAAGATCCCCATTCACACCTTTATATTTTTGTCCTTATTTTCTTTAGGTAAGTCCTTAAAGGTAAATTGAAAAGGTCTTTTTAGTAATTATTTAATGTCTAAGAGAGTGAAGTTACACAATACAGTTAGACCATACCTTACCATCTGACGGCTGGGGAACTGGCTCCACGGTCGGACTCAAAGAGTGATTGTTGATGTTACCAAGTCAACACGGTGCATGGTGACCAGTGGCACCCCTCAGGGTTCAGTTATCAGACGAGTACTCTTTAATATAGTCATAAACGATCTGGATTCGGGTGTCAGAAGCAGACTGACCAAGTTCACAGATGACGCCAAATTATGGGAAAGTGCGGTCACTCTAGAGGATAGGCTGAGGATTCAGGCTGACCTGGACAGGCTTGCAAGGTGGGCGGATCAAAACCTGATGACATTCAATATGGAGAAATGCAAGGTGCTCCACCTTGAGAGAAAAAACCCACATCATACCTGTAGGCTTAGCTGTGCTACACTTACTAGCACCATGACCAAAAGAGACTTGGCAGGGGGGCATGACTGACCACATGATTAATATAAGCCATCATTGCAATGCCGCAGCTGGCAAAGCAAATTAAATCCTAGCTTGCATCTACCAATGCATCTCAAACAAGACCCAAGATGTCATCCTCCTGTTTTACTCGGCCTTGGTGAGACCATAGCTGGAGTACTGCATCCAATTTTGGGCTCCACACTTTAAAAAGGATGTGGAGAAGCTTGAGAGAGTCCAGAGGAGAGCTGCATGCATGATCAGAGGTCAAGAAAGCAGGTCTTATGAGGACAGGCTGAAAGGCGTGGGACTTTTCAGTCTGGAGAAGCACAGGCTCAGGGGGTACTTGGTTGCAGCCTATAAGTACAAAAGGGGTGTGCATCAGGATCTGGGAGAATGTCAGGGAACCCCAAGGGAAGACAAGGTCAAATGGTCACAAACTGCTGAAAGACTGTTTTAGACTGGACATAAGAAAAAACTTCTTTACCATCCGAGTAAACTTCTTTACTATCCGACTTCCCCCAGAAGTGATGCAAGCACCTACTCTGGACACGTTCAAGAAGCGTTTGAATGATTATCTTGCTGGGGTCATCTGACCCCAGCTGACATCCTGCCCTTTGGGCCCAAGGGCTGGACTCCATGATCTTGCGAGGTCCCTTCCATCCCTAATGTCTATGAAATACTAAGGGCACTTAAAATAGGAGTGTCTGCATGTTAAGGCTTGTTAACTTGTGCTAAGTGCCCTCTGAGTCCCTCAAAGTTATACCACTTCAGGTGAAGGTGAACTCTGGGGCCTGATACCTAGCTCATGTTAGGATAACTTTAGTGTGCTCCATGGAGATAAAATGAGTAATTTGCAGTCTTCCAGCATCCTAGGATTCACTGCTTCCAACTGTTTTTCTTCCCCCTCTCCCTCCCCCCGGGGTAGGGACAGAGCCCAGGTGCCCTGGCTCCTAGCCACACCCCTGCTCACCAGCCCTCTATGGATAAGTCAGAGCTGTGCAGGCAAGAAAATGTATTAACCCATAACAAGTGACTGCTCACAGCACGTTCTAACTTGAACACTGTTTAGCATTCCATAGATTTAGTATGGTCTAAGTATAACATGTAACTTCACCCTACAACATGAAGCACGATAGATTATAGGATAAAAACCATCACAAATATATTCTGTAAAAAATTAGTAAGTCCTGTTCTTTCAAAAGTCAGTTCTTCCCCAGTGACCTTCTGTTTTCAGGTATGTAAGGTGTCAAATTATTTTAGATTTTGCTGAAGGCTCAGTTCAAGAAAGCACATAAAAACATGTACTATTTAGCTCTTGAGCACAAACTTAAATCCACACCTGAACTGAGACCTACCCAAATTATTCAAGAGCTGACTAGATTGTAAGGTGTTACATGGTATGGGTAAGCTTATCCATTAAAGTAAAATGACTTTTTAATGCACTCTGAGGCTGATATGAAATGTACACCCCTTTAACAACATGGAGGGCATGCAACAAACTGATAAAGAGAAGCAGAAAGTAAGAGAAGGGAATCATGACACTAACTATCAAAGAGTGAGTAGGGCATTTGGCTTGTTCCAGATAAGAAAAAAAAGATATAAATGTGTTTACTTAATGGAACCAAGTTGCAAATTGAATGCAGGGCTGCAATCCAGATTTCATGACAAACATGTTGAACAGAAATGCGATCGTTCTGAGCAAATGTGAGATTTTTAATTTGTTGTAGTAGCAAAAGCAACTGAAGGATGACAATACAAATAGTATCAACTATGGATAGCTCAAAGGCTTATTTATTCTGTTTATTCAGGGAAGAAGGAATCAGCCACTGCTGCACAAGCTGAGAGAAGCTGTTACTTTGTCACTTCAGTGCCAGATTGCTTTCCTTCAGCGCAGCCTTCCTGAAGCTTGAAACAAGCACTTTTTCATCTTCGAAATGTCCTGAGCTTTCAGAATAGTCTGAGGATGTCATCTTATTACTTGAAACAAACCATTTTCATTCCACTGAATGCACCAAGGGCTGCTGCTGATTTGGCAGATCGTGCACCTTGGATTCTCCTTTGATCATTGATTCTCTCTTCACACCTGAACATTCACAGTCAATTTGTTCTTGGACTTTGTTGTTCCATTTTTCCTTGGGCCACTGTTGGGCTCACTACTGAATTTCTTCTCCTTTTCACTCGTTCACATTTACTGATCTTCTTAGTTTATGCTTTTTCTGGTTCCAATATATTTTTTAAGAGATGCAAGAATACTTGTGGGTGATTTCTTTTATTGGACCTAGTGCGTGATTTGGGCAGACATAGGTAGTAAGCTTTTGGGTATCACAGTACCCTTCTTCAAGCTCTAGCAGAGAAGCAGACACAGCAGAGCTCCCAGAGGCCTGAGGAAGCTGTGATGCCTGAAAGCTTGCCTATGTCTATCCCAGCTATGCAGTTCATTCTATAAAAGAGATCACAAGGGACCCTGGCTTTCTCTGATAAAAAAATCCCCAATTTCTGGTTTAAAAAAAGTAACCCCAAATCCACATTTTTCTGTGATTAAAATGAAACACCACTATATATACATCTACATAATAGTGGTGTTTCATTTTAATCATGGAAAACTGAATTTTGGGTTACTTTTTTAATCCAAAAATTGGGGATTTTTTTTTTAATCAGAGAAAATCAGGGTCCCTGGAGATCACCCACAAGAGTTATCACCTCTCACATATTTCCTGAACTATTATGGCAACATGACCTCAACACTATCATATTTTTAGGTCACTGAAGGCCAGCTCCAAACTGGCAAACTAGACATACAACTAGGACTTTAAGCAGAGTCTGTGCAATCCAGAATAACTCCACATAAGCAAATATAAAATGCCTGAGGCACCTACATTTATTTTACACCTACATTTTGGACTGCACATTTTCCTAGAATTTAGCCTTTGGCTTCTTACCATGTTCAGAAATTGTCCAGTCCAGTTGCCTAGTTTGCTATCTCCCAGCTCAGCAGCAATGGCAAATCCATATATTTTGTGATTAAAATGAAACATCACTAATATATAGATATAGTGGTGTTTCATTTTGATCACGGGAAAAATGTGGATTTTGCGTTCCTTTTTTTTAAATCTGAAAATTGGGGATTTTTTTTTTTTTAATCAGAGAAAGCCAGGATCCCTGGTCATCAGACCATGTCTAATTCATACTGATAGCAATGGATTTGGTAAAAGGAGAGCAGCTGGGGTCACTCTCATTAATGAGTAAACAAGGCTAGTGAAGGAGGTGGCAGTGTTGCCTACCTTTTTCATAATAACCTAGTGGTAAAAGGACAGTGCATATGTTTTCCATTAAATAATCTTTAGCTAGAAAACAGAAATAAACCTGCTTACAGGGTTCAGGTACCTAAATCTCTCCTCCATTGTCAGTATATGGAGTCTAGGCACCCACCTAGGGCCAGATGCCTAACTGCTAGATGTTGTGGTGCCTAGGTGGATGTGGTGAAGTGATCAAGATGGCCCTGGATGTTATTGCTAACTGATGTGTCATTTCTGATTTTTTCAGCAAGATGACTGATTAGATCTGATGAAAGCTTTTCCCAGCGCATCTTCTCTAACTCTTGCTCAGTACCACCAACCTACTTCCCTTCTTCTTCACCCGTCTGACACAGAGGTGCCTCACTCTTCTCCCCCAAGCTTTCCACATGTTTTCCATGCTTTCAATATATGCAATCTCAGTAATCCAAAGTGGGGTTTTCTGAGTGAAATTTCAGTCTTTCACACATCCTTCATTAGAAAGATTTTTTGGCATAAAAAACTGTGGATCTGACAGGTCTCTTTCTGTGAGAGTTTAGCAGAGACAGCAACATCTACTGGATTTAGCACAGTGCCAGGAATTTCTGAGTTCTGTTTACATCAAATGTCTAATCAATCAAAGCTCAGGTAATGTAATTTATCCATCCCTCCATTTTGAATTCTCATTGGTAAAAATCATTACTGCCCATCTGAAAGCGAAGAATCTGCAGAAAGAATACCAAATGTGGCAAGCAACCAGCTTGGCTTAGCAAAAAACTCTTCAATGAGCTTAAACACAAAAGAAAGCTTACAAGAAGTGGAAGCTTGGACAAACGACTTGGGAAGAGTATAAGAATATTGCTCAGGCATGCAGGGATGAAGTCAGGAAGGCCAAAGCACAATTGGAGTTGTAGCTAGCAAGGGATGGGAAGGGTAACAAGAACGGTTTCTACAAGTATGTCAGCAACAGGAGGAAAGTCAGGGACTGTGTGGGACCCTTAATGAATGAGGGAGGCAACCTAGTGGCAGATGATGAGGAAAAGGCAGAAGTGCTCAATGCCTTTTTTACCTTGATCTTCACAGGCAAGGTCAGGTCCCCAACAACTGCACCTGGCAGCACAGTTTGGGGAGAAGGTGAGCAGCCCTCAGTGCTGAAAAAATAGGTTAGGTACTATTTAGTAAAGCTGGATGTGTACAAGTCCGTGGGGCTGGATGTGATGCATCCGTGGGTGCTGAGGGAATTGGCTCATGTGATTGCGGAGCCACTGGCCATTGTCTTTGAAAACTTATGGTGACTGGGGGAGGTCCCAGATGATTGAAAAAGGGCAAATATAGTGACCATCTTTATAAAAGGGAAGAAGTAGTATCCAGGGAACTACAGACAGGTCAGCCTTACCTAAATCCCCAGAAAAATCATGGAGCAGCTCCTCAAAGAAGCCATTTCTAAGCACTTAGAGGAGAAGATGATTAGGATCTATGATTCTATGAGACTTAGGTTCAGAGGTGTGAAGTGACTTGTTCAAAGTTTCACAGTGTTACTTGCTGGATACCAATTGAATAAGACACTTAACCAGCTGATACCCTACTTAATTCATTCCTTTATTAGTGAATTAGGAGACTGTTGAGGCGATGGCTTAAAACAGAGCTTTTAGTACTGTGTTAATCATTCAGCATTTTAAGAGACAGAAAGAAATGTAAGAAAGTACAGGATATAAGTTTTTTACCAAGCCACCTTCCTATTTTCCACATAGGGTTACTAAGTACAGCAGTGGAAAGTTGCTTGAGTAATCTATTTTCTTTCTTCCTTTTCCCCAAAATCTGTGTATAAAGGACTAATATTTATACAGGAGGTATTGCTAAGCAAAGGGCTGGACATTTCAAGAAATTTCTTTGTCCCCTAAAGCAGCACAAGTTAGTTCCTCAGTGGTCCTTGAGAAGTGTCAGTTAAACAAGGTTTAACTTGCTAAGAAAGATTTGGTTCTTAAAAAAACAAGGAGTCTTGTTAAAAACCAAGGAGTCTTCTTTATCGTTTGCTATGCACTGCCTAACCATTGCCTGGAGCTTCCTTGCCTGGATGGCATAGCACACTAAGCACATCTATCACAACAAGGGATTCAGTGCTCATTAGGGCTCTCTGGTTCTCTGCACCTGTATAACAAACAGTGATAGAGGGTTTGGGGGGAGCTGATCAATGCCTTAGCATAACTGCTGCTACAAATTGGTGATTCATGAATTATATAAAGTTAAGTCACAAAATATTATCAATATGATATAAACTAAAACTGAAGCATACAGTCTGTCTACAATTTTGCTTGTCTATAAAATGTATGAACAGTGGCAAAACTATGCCAGCCACACGGATACTGTCATGACAGATGCCAATATAAGAACACAGCTAGGTAGCTGGAACCAGAATTAGAACACAAGTATTCTTATTTCCATCCACAATGCAATCAACTAGATTACAGTGCCTCCATGCAACTCACACCAAGTTTCATTTTCAAAAGGATGCCTCTCTTTCAGAAGCAGTTTGTACCCTATTTTTGTGCCACAGGTTAGCTGTAGATGCAAATTTGGGCATGTGCACCTTTAATTACCCAAATGCAAAGCAAATCATGTAGTCAGAGATACAATAATTTGGTTTTCACCCTCTGTTTACAGATGCAGAAATGCAGATGGTCTCAGCCCTTGTAAAATTTTTGGCCCCTTTACATTTTCTGTGAACTGAAAATAATAGTACTTCTTCACCTCACAAGAGTGCTCTGTTAAAGTAAATATTTGTACACAAAATTCTAATATAAAGTATGATCTAAGCAAACTTCTTCATGTTGTTAGGTGCATACACATTACATCTTGGAGAAACTGAGAGGAGCACTCTAAGAAGTCCAAGCATTGTTTACTATAACCTATTTCTGCTACCTTTAAGGAAGCTGGAGGGCCTTACAGCAGCAGATCCAGGGGAAGGGAAGAGAAGGTGAAGACATGTAGGGTGCATCTACAAGAGATGCTGACTGTGCACTAGCTTGATACTACTGTGCAGTAGTGTTGCATGGCAAAAACCGTGACACAACACTACTGTGCAGTAGTATTAGGCTACTGTGCAGTAGTGTCACAAAAAAGGCATTCTCTGGTGCTACTGCACAGTAACAGGTTACTGCACATTTATTTAGTGTATAACGGGCACATCTACACATGTCACTATGGTGACATTGTTACTGGAAGTACTAAATCACAGTGCAGTAACAGCCCGTACGCATTGTATGCATGGCACATGGTTATTTTTAGCAGCTACTTTGCCATAGCACACTCTGTACTGGGGGAATGCATCACTACAGTGAAGTAGCTGCTGGTCACATGTAGACACCTGCAGATGCTATGTCGACATAGTGTGTTGCTACAGCAATGTAGTGTCCTGTGTAGACATGTCCAATAAGTATTAAATAAATGCGCAGTAACCACTGCATGTAGATGTGGCCACAGGATGTTTACCCAGGGGAAAATTTCCTTAGATCTTACTCTGGAGTAAACAGAAGGAGATCTAGGGTGGTTCAGTGGTGCAGTTACACACCCTTTCCATTGCCACCGATACCCCTGTTCCTGGCTGATCTGTATGCAGGAAGAGCCCAAGAATCACTTCTGCCCTGCTCCAGGCATGGGCTATAGCTGTGGCAATGTGGGGTGCCAGGCTTGGCAGGGCACAGCAGCAGTGGGCAGGTTTCCTTTCTGCACTTGCTGCTTCTTCACTGTGATCCCTACTGACAAACAGCAGACGCTGTCCCCTCCCCACACTGTTGTCTCTGGTTGATGCCCCAGGACCACTCATGCCTTGCTTCACCCACAAGCTCCAGGAAGCAGTTATGTAGGTTGCTGGGCTCAGCCAGAAACAGTAGCAGTGATGACAGTACTACACCAGTTCCTCCTTCCAATGCCTGCTCCCAGCAGATGCTGGAAAGAGAAATCTGCATGCTGCTGCTGCCTCTGGCCAAGCTGGGCTCCCTGTAGCCCACAACAGCAATGGGGAAGAAGTGGTTTTGGGGCTCCTCCTGTGCCTGTATCAACCAGAGACAGCAGCTGTAGTGGTTCCTCCTTTCAGTGCCTACTTCCTGCAAGCAGAAGACACCAAGGGAGCAGGTGCTGGAAGGAGGAACCTGCATGTTGTCACCACTGTCTCCAGCCACACACAGCACCCCATGCTGCTGCTCCCTGAAGCTCCACCCATGTTTGGGTCAACTGGGGACAGCAACAGCAGTGACACCCCCCTTCCAACACCTGATCCCAGCTCCACAGTATTCCCTGCCAACTCAAGCTGTCCAGACACTCCTCACCCATCCCCCATGGTCTGAGGGGGCACCCCCTTTAGGAAATTCTAGATCCAGCAATGAAAGACTGAAAGGAAAATTAAATTGGTTTCCAGAGCAGACATGTAATGAACCCTCCTGAGATAGCACCTACTCCTAGATGGCAGGTAAACCAATAAGAGTCCATTTGCATGTGATGAATGGATGAAGCTGTCCCAGGATAAAATTGACTAGGGCACAGACACGGTGACCCAGATGCTGGTCTAACTTACACTAGTCAATAGTTACTTCTGACTTTCCCAGGAGTATCTTTTCCCCAGACATGGAATAACTTACATGGGTGAAAGGATCTATATCAAGTGTCCAGTCAAATCTTACCCTGGCTTAAAGTCACATTACCCCAAAGTAAATATGTTGTGCATCTGCAGCCAAAGCAGAAGGTGAGAACACTTGGTTGAGGATAAGGGCAGAGTTTATTTTGGTGCCTGACTGTCCAAAAAAAAAAAAAGGTTGGTTTTACACTAAAAGCACCATGCCTTGAACCCAGAGGAAAGAGGAGAGAATTTTTATTCTTCTTCTACAATGTTTGACAGGGGTGTTGTTTATGAGGAATGGGAGTGGTGCTGACATTATTCTGTGAGACTTCTTGCACTGATGTCAGCAATGGGCCTAGAGCAAGCTTGTTTCAGACTTTAAACTAAGAAGGAAAAAATGCAGACAGAGAAACAGGTAGAACAATTTTGGAAAAGATTTTGCAAAATGCTTTCCATTTTTTCCATTGTTCTTAAAATTAAAAAAATGGATTCTCCCAAATTGTTCTAATTTAAAAAAATCAGAATGTAAGGTAACTAAAGATAGAACTATGTAGGTGTGGAGCAAACTGCCTAGGGAAGCTGTGGAATCTCCTTCTCTGTAGGTTTTCAAGAAGAGTCTGAATTGACATCTGTCTGGGATGGTTCAGGAACAGTGAATCCTGCTTCTCTGCAGAAGGTTGGACTTGAGGTCCCTTCTCAACCTATGCTTCTATGACATTATATATTTCAAAGATTTATTACAATTACATAATTTATTGTATTTTGAAAGTATTGCATTGTAAGACAGACCTGAGATGGAGCACAGTGGTATGAAATGGGACATCTGTGTTCCTCCAAGCCATACAGTTGTTCCAATAAAAGATAACTCCCACAAAAATCCTTGCCTCATATCATAATACACATATTGCAAAGCCCTCAATACTTATAAATTATTTTCTGTTTTAAAATATCTACTAGAATGGTCTACCTTTAATCACATCATGGATTAAAATGACAAATAGGGAAGAATTTTAAAACTGACTATGCATGTTGTTTCACCACTTTACAATCATCAAATCTGACATTGATCATGAGGAAAAAGAAGACTTTGTATCAACCAAAGACTTATTTTCTCATCATAAATATTTATGTTTTATGTAAAAATATTATCCATGCAGAGGGATGAAGAAATCTTAAGACTTCAGTCCTATCTCCTATTTCAGGAATTTGATCTCAGGAAATTTGCAGGAATTGGGTGAAATACAATTGAACTAGGCAACAAAAGTAACATTTTAAAGGTGGCAGGTAGCATGTCGCATGCATTTAGACTGTACTGTTTAAATCGTCAGAGGGGGAAATACACAAAAGGAATAAAGCAGATGGCAGACCTCAGTGACCTGGTACAAATTAATCTAAATGTACTGTTTGCTGCCTTCATTTCTTCATTTTATCTCCTTTCCTTGTGTTTCTGGGCTATTTTTCTCCTGCTTGCTGTGACCAGACTAAGAAGCATAGTTCTGAATGCTGATGAGGAAATACTTGTTCAAGCTCCATGTACTGTTTTAGAGAGTTAATCTGGGTCCCAAATGGAAGCAAACTCTGCAGAGTTCTCTGTGTGACTGGGTTATAATAATCCCACGGTTTATTATTTGGTGGCTGCAGATATGCAGCTAGGTGAGAGAACCGTCAACTAACACATTTAATAACCCAGCATAGGTGGCAAGTTGTATTTTAAAACATGTTAGCTGCTCACAATGAGCTTTGATTAGCTAGAGTGTGTTAAATGTAATTTGCCCTATTTACAAGAGGGTTTTAAAATAAGACAGGTTAAAAAAAATATATCAGGTTAAAAAAATATATCCATCTAGATCCTTCAACATGGCTTTCCCAAAAGATACCTCCTTTATCCTTCAGCTTTTATCTGAAGCCAAGAGGAAGTTGATAAAAAAAAAATCATACAGTTATCATCATACATTAATACCTTTTCCCAGCTTCTTTCCTATCTGAATCGTCTACAAGAGTTAATAGGGCCTAGATGTTCTGTACTATATTAAAATTATATTTTGCAGCCTCAGAATCTAATTCCCCAATCTTTTTTTTTTATTTCACATCACCCACTTTCCATCCTTAGCCAATTAAAATCACCCATTTCTACCCCTCCCACCCTTTTATGTGGTTTCTATTTTCTAAGTTATTTCACAGTTCAGTTGTTTTTTGTCTTTGGACTAGTAGCATATTCCTGTGATTGAGGTAATTCTGACCTCAATTTACAGTGATTCTAGGTAATTGCCAATTTCTCTTAAATGTTTCTTTTTATAAGAACAAATATTTTTTTTCCTTATGAATTAGACTATGATTCTATCTATATTTTTGTGCTTCTTCTCATTAACAAGTCTATGGATGAAATCCTGGACCCACTGAATTCAATTAGAATGTTTCCATTGACTTTTATTGCAGCCACAGTTTCATTCAATATAGTTTATCATCCCAAATAATTATAAAGACATTATAGTATCATGTCACTGCTCAACCAAGACTTAGAGAGTGCTGACTGGGTTTTAAGAGGTTCTGGGCACCATCTACTCCCAGTAACATCAAGGGTATTCAAATATTCTCATACAGGTCAAAAACAGCAAATATTAGATACTGTTGCTTTTCATCTCTTTAAGATTACCCTGTTACCCCAAGAATCAGTGCGAGCAGCATTGGCAGAACCCAGATGTATGTACCACTAGACCTGGCTTGTCCAACATATGGCCCACGGGCCGCCATGCGGCCCGCCAAGCCGTTTTCTGAGGCCCGAGGTGCTGCTACGGGAAATGAAAGTAAACACTGTTGTCCCTCCCCCAGTCCCTCAGCAACTTCCTAATGGCTGCTGAAGGTCTGGGGAAGGGACAAGGTTCCCACACGCAGCCCACAGTGAGCAGTGCCCCACAGCGGGGCCCAGGCACACACGTGTTCCCTGGTGCCCGGACGACTTACCAGGTATCCTTGAAAGCAGGCAGAGGCGGCGGCGCGGGGCCGGGGTACAGCAGAAGAGCCACGTGGGGCCAAGGCAGGAGCGGGGGGCGGCAGGGGCATACACAGCTGCTGGAGCAGCAAGGCGGGTGGCGGTGGAGCGGAGGGTGCCTTTCCCGCACATCCTGGGGAGGCTGCGGCTGGGAAGATGAGGAGGAGCCCAGACTGGGGTTCCCACATGTGGCAGCGGCTCTCCCCACCCCACTCCAGTCCCTGTTAGGCTGCAGCTGCAGCTGTGCCCAGCTGATCCGCAAGTCTCTCTCACAGCCTCTCGGATGCACTGAGCAGCCCCCGCCCCCTGCAGGGCAGCGAGTAGCAGAGGCTGCAAAGCGCTGCACAGGCATCTCTTGCTGAGACACATCCCTCCACCTTTGATTAGTTTCCACTCTGGCTGATATCTTTTCCACATTTGATCTGTCGACTTGCATTATGCTTCTTTCATTGTGCATTATGCAAAAGTGTTTATTTTAGTCAAGTGTTTGGTATTATTTCATTATTGCTTTTATATTGTTTTTATTTTGGATTTTAAACCACACTTCCAGACCCATTTCATTGTCACTTCCTGCAACTTCATTGGTGTCAAAGGTTACGTGACATCACTTCCTGATGTGATACCGCTTCCTGTGAGGTCTTTGAATATGGCTCGCCGGCCCACTGGGTGATAAAAAGTTCATGATCTGGCCCCACATTCAAAAAGGTTGGACACCCCTGCACTAGACCATGTCTGCACTTTACATGCATAGCCTGCTGAAAGGGGAATTTGGCTTTAAAAACTCTCTGTTCCTTTGCTGTTGTCAAGGGTATGTTGTACATTTTCCAGAAACATAACTGAATGACTGGGTGTAGTACTTAGCACTTAAAAAGTGAATAATAATAAATAAATGCCAAACAGGAAAAACATTGAATCATCCAAGACACTTTGTGCCTGTGTTTGCTATTGTGTTGAGGGGAAGGAGGAAGGTTATGTGCAAAATGTTAATTATGTCAGAGCTTTGACTGACTGTATTATTAGGAGCACTGCCATACTGACAGCTATTGTGATGGTGAACTTTTGACTTCCATTTGCCAGAAGCTCACACTGACTTTTTCAAGACTCCAAAATAAACTTCTGAGGAGATTTCATTCATTCTCAGGCCAAACTTCTTGGCCTCTTGAAGCCATAGACTTCAGAGGAAATAAGGTTAAGCCCTTAGTGACTTGATTAAAGCCTTACAATCATGCATTTTCACCTGTCTAATGAAAATGCAAAAGCTTTAGCATTGTGCCAGTGCAGTATCTGGAAATTCTCTAACAGCAAACTTCCATCACCCCTGTCCCTGTGCCCCCCAGCTGTTGCCATCTGCAGTCTGTTATGCTACTAGTACATGTAAACAGGCAGTTTGTTACAGAATTAAGTGCCAGTGAATATGTGGAGGCTTTAAATGTCAGTTCACTTCAGCCAAGGCAAGAAAGAAAAATGCCCTGTTTAACACAATGAAGCATAATGAGAGGAGAAGAACCACAAGCAATGCCCCACAGTTTTTCTACCTAGGGCTGTGCAAAGCAATAGGTCGTCTGCAAGACACTCCTTTCGTGGTCTTCACTCTTGAGGTGTACTTGACCGATAGCCTTATCATTATGCCAGAAAAGGTCCCTTCCAGCCCCTAACATCTACGAAACTTTACATTGCCCATTTTTTCATAATGTGACAATGGCCTTTCTCAGTGAGAATGAGAACACAATCTTCTGCTATGGAGAATCTAGCTCTACACTATCCCCAAATACTTCCGTAATGGAAATCAAAGGCACATATTCACACATGAGACTAGGGGTAAAGAGTTAGAGAAGAGTCTTCAAAAGATGGAGAGAAGTCAGGGGCGTGGTCTACACTGAATTGCTACAGACGGACCACTGAATTGAATCTCCAGCTCTTAGAAGTCACTCAGCAATATTTATTTATCATTTGTTACATTCCGCTGAAACCCTCATATGCTGTAAGATCTTCTAACATGAGAACTATGCACTGCAACTCCTTTTCCTATTTCTCATTTGTACTCTTGAATTATATTTTCCTCATTTTTGTACCTGCTGTTCATTATACACAACCGGATGCTGTTTTATAATCTTTCTTATTGTCCATAAACCCAGTGTAGTGCTCTCGGGTGATTCTACTCGTTAAATTCTGTCACTTTTAATTGCAATTTTTCCCATGTTGAATCTGTTTAAAACACTGATTTTGTATTTCAGCATGTAATCACCAGTAAAATATTCATACTGCTTTTCAGTGGATCATCATTCCACATATTATAAATTACTTTGAAGCCTGTCAGCTTGCAAAATCCCCTTTTATTTACTTTGAGAAAACAGAAACAGAATAATAATTTAGTGACTCTTTATTCCCTGTAGAGATGTATTAGCATTCAAATAACTATTACATGTATAAGTGAGCAGAACCGGCGGTATTCCTTGCCATACTGCAGTGTCACTGCCAAAGTGATGGGACTTTGGCAGTGGAGTTAACGTGTCAGCGTGTCTTCATTTCTGGATGTACAGTTTTCAGAGTTGACAGATAAAAGTGACACACAGTGAACCCTACTCCCCTCTCACCCAGTCTCTCTCTCAGTTTTATAAAGGTGCAGAGTACCAACCTGGAGTCAGATTCTCAGGTAGCATCGAACCTTTGACTTCCCTGGGCTATACCAGTACACACCACCTGAAGAACCACACCACAATGTTTACACTTACAGTTTCAAATTAATTACCATCACCTCAATATTATGGATATTCCTTAGTAAGATTAGTGTAATTACCTGTCATAACTAAGGATTATTACTAAGCATTTCTAAATATTAAATGTGAGGGGTTTTATTGGTGACAAATCTCCTGCATGTGAAAGTACAGCTATTGAAGTCTTGTTCTTCCCTATTTGAAGTCTACCATATTTGACAGGCACAAAACAAACAAGATTCAATCAATTCTGTCTATATTTTCCACATGGCTGCTTCTTATAGCTGCTGACAGAGCTGTCAAGGTCTCCCTCTACAGATAGTGGTGATTAGCTGCAAAACTCTTACATGGCTTGGCTGTCCTGAGTAGAGCTGGACATTTCTTTCACTGAATAATTTATTCACTACAAAATGCATTTTTCTGAATAAGAAACAAAATTATTTGCACATTCAGATCAAATACAGTATGCATTTTCAGCAAAAAAGGGGAAAGTAAAAGAAAAATAAGAACAGAATATTTCACTTGTACTTTTCTGAGCTGTTTGCTTAAAAACAATATTTGTGTTTAAAAGTTGCCAAAGCCAGTTTTAAAAGAGCTTAAGTAAGTAAAAAACAAAACAAAACAAAAAGTCCTGTAAACACGGCAAATAATGGTATTTTGGATCAATTGAGATGCTTGGGCCTGAAATCAATCTTCTCTTTTCTTACCATTTTTTAACCATAATAAATAATAATGAACATGTAGACATACCCAGTATCTTGTGCCTGAAGCAGCAACTGAACTGCTGGTATCCTGATAAGGCTTGTGAGATGGAAACAACACTTTATTTACAAGAATTTATATAGAGAACTACTTATAGTAAAGAACAAACAGTTTTGTTACTGCCTTTGCAAGGGTCTGGGGTCTAACATGCCAAACCAGGAAGTTCCTGCTGCCTCTCATAGGCTGTCTCCTGGGATGCTGTGCTTCCTGGATGTCCTTTGTTTCCAGGAGGACTTACTCTATGTCACACAGTCAGCTATGATTATGGAAAACTTAAGGCAGAAGGTAGAGGGGAAAAAGGTGCGTTTTATTGGGGGGGGGGGGCAAGGAGGGGTGCTGTATGCAAGAACGTTATATAATTTTTTTTTAGAACTTGAAAATAGTTGTGATGCTGTGGCACTCTGGACATGATTTTTGAATGCAGATTATGTTCATGAAGCTAAATGTAGAAATCCCATTAGAAAGGGCATTTAAAAAAATCTAATTACATTTTAAAATATGTGTTAAGAAATAATTCTACACTGACACGTGGATGTAGTAGATGAATTAAGATGTATATAAGAGACTCAATACAATAACTAATGAAGTCAGTGATAATTCATTTGAATAGACATTGGCTCAGACCCTGTAGCACCATTTTATACCCATTATTAAAACACAGATGTGTTTACTAACATTTTTATTGTCCACCTTCTATGATCCTTACTTCTGAACACTGAGTTTGAGGACAACTGTAATATTTTTATGCCAGAGACAAACAGGTAGAAACCAGTCCAATTACACCAGGGAAGTATTCTGGGTTTTCTATTTTGCATTTTCTGCTAGGTACATCTTCTTATAGCTGTCATTTCAGAATCCTTTCAAAACCTTAGTCTTTAATATACATAGCATTTCAGTTCAGCATTCTGCTTAGCAATGCTTCTGACTGACACAGGAAAAATAGTTTTTAATTATTTTAAGTGAAGGCATCGTGGACCTTAAATATCTAATCTCTCAGTTACAATTATCACTTAGACCAGTGGTTTTCAAACTGGAGTACATGGTGCTTTGCCAAAGGATACATGCCTAAATTTTATTCATGGAAGTAGAGCTCCTGATTAGTCTGTTCAGTGGCATTGTTGCATGCTGACATCAGTGAACATAGAGACACATGGGGTAAAGGGGGTACAAGAAGAAATATTTTTCAGGTTAAAGGGTAGATGGCCAAATAAGTTTGAAAACCACCGATTTAGACAACAAAGCAACTCTGTGGACTATTATCTATATTTAATTTATGGTACATCCAAGTATGTTAAGGGAGCTGTGGAGGGGATGCACATTTGATTATAGGAGGGACAGTATTGCAGCTGACACCCTCAGGATCTCTGCATTCAATAGTGTCCATTTTATATGCAAAACCTGAGGTAGAGTGAAAAGGGATCTGGTGTCAGTCAGCATATCATTTTCCCTGCCTCACTGCAAAGTTCCTGCCGAAGGTCTTCATGGTACGGCACTGGAGATGACACATGATGTTATTTCAGCATTCACTTTAGTAACAATTCTGCTAAATAGCTCGGGATCTTATGGCCCCCAAATAACAACCATGGGACCACCCAGCAGATAGGTCAATCTCTTCATACAGATGGACAATATATGTGATGTGATGAGATGACTGGAAACTCCTAACAGAAATAGTAATCTGATACGGGTGGGGGTCATTTTTTCAGTAACACTGAGTGGTCTGTTGTGATTATCTACTTTCATAAGATGAAATGACACCACAATTTGTGGAGTAGCATAATTTTTCCTCTGATAAACCCTTCTGCTGGTCGTTTGTTAGGATATTATTGTTTGTTATCAGCTATAAGTGAAATGACCCATAGATATTCTTCTCCAAATCTTTCAGGTCACCATGGTTTAAAGATGTCCCAAGACAAAAGAAAGAGGGACAGGTCATGTGTAACTATTTTCCAGTTTGGGTACTGCTGAATCTTCATCTGGTGGTGGGCTATGGTCACACCCATTAAAATATCTCTGTAAATATGTGGCCCAATGCAAATAAAAAAAATTTCTTTCCTTCTTACCTTGTTAACCTTGATCAAAAGTAATTTTACTTCAAGTCTCTAACACTGTGTTTCACAAGAGCCAACAACTAGGACCAACTCAGATATTGAAGCTCCTATAATAGGTGATGGTTCAACTGTAGGAACGAATGAATGACTGATTCTTTTTTTTTAGCTCAGTGGCCAAGCTGAAAAGGAATAATACAGTTTGGATAAACCTATAATCAACATTTTCTCTGAATTTTTTGCATACCATAAAAATAGGGTTTTCAAATTAATAAAATTGTTGGGTTTTGTTCTCAGACATTTAAAATGAAAGCAGAGGACTAGAATTAAGGCTGAAGTGTTCACTTCCCCCACCTCTCATATAGCAAAGGCCTCTGGAGCCATGAATAGGTGCTTTTAAAATGCTGTGTGTAAATCAAATAAAATGCAAGTAGAAACCAAATGTTGTTAAGCATTACACTAGATGATATACTGAAATGTCAATAACATTAATTTTATGTTCCAAATTTTGCTACTCATACTGATTACTGTTTCCAAGGAAAGAAGAAACAAACAAAAAGGTTATTAACTCATGCTTTTGTGGTTAACAGCAGTTTGCCGTACCAGCCTGACTAGTAAAAAGCATATATCGTTTTAATGTTTCCCTATCAGCTGAATATTCAAGGGACAGGTTCCTACAACTTCTATTAATTTTACATGAAGCAGTTCTGTTAGTCATTATTAGGTAGCACCATTCATTTATGAATAACACACATTAAGATACTCTGAGAGGGTCAGCCAGAACAAGTAAACTAAATGCATGAGTCAAGCATAAGACCTTCCTCAACCCCTTACATATGGTATTCACAGATCAACACAAATCCATGCAAGATAATGAACAACACAAATAATTTTCAAGGGGTGTATAGATTTACTCCAAATGAGATCTAGGAAGTCTCTGTATAGAGTCCTATCTCCTGTGACTGAATTTCTAACTTGATATTCTGTCATAAAGAATGAGAAGGAGACCCATGTCAAATTATGACAGCAGAGGATTTTGATAGTGCCCTTACTAGAAGGGGATTGTTTATTGGCAAGTTTTAGTAACAGACTCTAGGAACGGAGCAAGGAAACGGTGATATAGAAGAGTCCAGGGGTTATAACAGAAGACCGAAAAACCCACCAGATATATTGAGCTCAGCTACTTAGATGCAGTTGCCTAAGCAAGATGTTTGACATCTGGTACTTTCCAGAAGAGAGAGACGCATTCCCTTTCTCCAAAATGTTCACAATATAGGTAAAGACCAGAACAGGAGGAGGGGATATTAACAAAATAGAAGGAAAAAAAAGTAGGGCAGAGACTAGGAAAGTAAGATGACACAGTTCTGTGAAAAAGTTAGTTTGGATGAACACATTTCCCTTGAGGGAGGGGATAACTATTTATGATAGCTGCAGGGAAACCCGCAGCTATCTGTTCTATTTACCTAATAGATCTAGGCCTTTGCTCAGTGACCTGGTGACTGGAAAGGCAGGAAAACCTTTCCTATTGATTCCTTTCAGAGCAATCCCAGCCGGTGACCACAAGACAGACTGAATGCTCTACCACTTCCTAGAGAAAAACTACGCACAACTACAGAGCCATTGAACAAACAGCACACGGAACAGGGTAAATACCGTATACGGTGCCCTCAGTTTTTGGTTCTGTGGCTTCAGGAGCACCTGAGAAAAATCACCATATTTTACTTACATACTATGTCCAATGAAGTCTGCAAAGAATGAGCTACTAGAGCCAAAGCAAAATAAATGAAAACCTTACCTGGTCCATCCAAAAAATACCAAACAAACCAGAAACCCCAGGTATCCTACTAGAGCATCTCTGAAACTAGGAAGCATGGCAATGCTGATTTAGAGCATCTACATGCAGTCTTAATCTACCTAAATACCACATAGGAATTCAAAAACAACTTTAGAGAGGGCAGGCATAAAGTTTTCATATGTCTGTTTTCCTATCCTTTTGCCCTCACTCCTCAGTCTCACCAATCGTGTCTCTGTGTTTGTCCTAGCTTTTGCATGCTTAGTCCTTCTCCAGTTCTATTTCTGAAAATAATGCACATAAGGATAAATACATTTGTAGCTTCTGGGCTCACCTTTGCTAATGCTGCTGTCTCCTGTCTGCTACACTTGTTCTCTGCTGTGAGGGAAATGATAAAAATTGATTAAGCATGTTAACAAAATTCATTATAAAGTGCTACAGTTTTATGAGTCTAGAGAGTCTAGAGTATAACAGAGGCAAATGCTGCTCAGTTCAGTGAGAAGAAATGCCTGCTGGGTAAGTGCAAAACATTCATAGCAATGCCTGAAACCAGGCAGGCCTCATTTGTTTTTGTAAATGGCAACCAACTCAAGACGGGTTCACAAAAGCTTTCAAGTAAACTTGGGCAAATTAGAAGTGTGCTTGGGGCAATTCATGATTACAGTGGATTATATGTGAAACCCAGACATGTTTGGTATGGAATCAATCCAGTTTCATAAAGGTTGAGTTTCACTTCAAGGTCTTAGGCAGACAAGGTTGTTTGGGTAAATCTGAGAAGCTTGTCTGCCTATGTCCTTAGACCAACATGGCTACGACCTACACCCCTGAAACTTCGAGGTCTTGTAACTGTTCAACTCTAGAATTCAAGTTGAAATTCAGGGAGTACTTAACCAGGACTCATTTTATGCAATATAGACAAAAGATAAGTGTCATTGTACAAACTGAGCACAGCTCATTGCTCAGACAGGAAGCAGTAGCCTACCTGAGTACAGGATTTGGAAGAAAATCCAAGGTAGCACAGCGAGTTTAATTAAATGAAATGATCTGGTACCACCAGGAATTATGAGAAGCTTTAAGAAAAGTAAAGCAATAGCTTGATTTAATGATTTACAGCTAGATTGTGCCTAGCCCTTATGTGGGAGTATAGCAGGAAGAGGAAAAGCCTGCAAGGAGCCTCCCCCTACTGCCTAATGGGCAAAACCACAGCTGCAGCTCTTAGACCAGAAGGTCAACCTTCTAACTATTATCTGAGAGATATGGTATCCTGCAAGAGGGAAAGTAAAAAAAAATGTCTAATATTTAGCTCTGCTCATCGTCCTGCCCAATAAAGCTGTCTAGGAATATAATGGACAAAGCAGTGCCTCCCTTATGCAGGTGCTGCAACGTGCATGTCCTACTGCATACCAGGAATTTCTGGGAAGCATTCTCCTCAGGAAAGTAAAAAGTTTCAAGCATTTTCTCTAAGGTATTATTGGCCTACACCATCTCTATAACCTTAAAAAGTTGCTACTTGCTTTCGACTGGCTAAAGCTTAAGAGCTTGCTAAGTGGGGAGGAAACTATGAATTCATAAACTGGAAGAGAATGTACCTGAGCTGTGACCTGATGAATTCAGAAACCATTTTTAAGTCCTCATAGTGTGTGTGTGTGTGTGTGTGTGTGTGTGTGCGCGCTCTCTAATCATTTGAACAATTACTTTTATTATTTAAATGTCAATTTAAAAAATAAACTACTCCCCCCTCCACCCCCTTCTGGATTTATCATACACGTGCACAAATTTAGATCAGACACATTATAACACCCCCCCATATATATATATAGAGAGAGAGAGAGAGAGTGAGAGAGAGAGGTGACCTCAGTTTTATATACTGTAAACTAAGGGCACCTATATATGGGGGGGGGGGGGGTTATAATGTGTCTGATCTAAATTTGTGCACGTGTATAATAAATCCAGAAGGGGGTGGAGGGGGAGTTGTTTATTTTTTAAATTGACATTTAAATAATAAAAATAATTGTTCGAATGATTAGAATGTTTAGCATCTGAGCACATTTAGATAACTCTCAATAATAGTTATCAAAACAAATTGATATAAGCTTAATTGGCTTCAATAGAAACAGTGTTATGATCCATATTTGGACAAACAATGACTTGCAAGATAATGGAATAGAATTAATAAATACTAGCACTTTGCAATGATACTTGGATTATTTTACCTTTTTTACTTTACAGTTGCCTCTCTTCTATCTTGAGGTTTCAATGTTAACTTATGGTGAAATGGATCCTTGCATGAATGCCAGGACATAGCTATTGCAGCCTTGCCTGTATATATTGGGGTGTGTACTAAAAGGTTAAATAGAGCTTGCATGGAACTTGTGTTAGCCCTCTGTACAGAGATGAAGTTTGGCCACCAAAAACACCCAAGCTCTGATAGCCCCATGTTTTCAGTGGGACTACTTATGTAAATAAGTAGTCCTATGAACAAGGATTGCAGAGTTTACTTTACAATATGAAGTGCTGAAGGCAGTGTTAAAAAGGTAAATTATGTTTGCTGCTTGCCTTCAATAAACAAAAAAGGCTTAATTCAGACACAAAAGTTTAGGCTAAAGAAATTTAGATCCTTTAAATTGGGATTTATAATGGAAAACATGACTTTCCCTATATAGTAGGCTCTCTAAGCCCAGTCTTTTATTTACTGGCTAATTTGTTTGCCTGCCCGTCTTAGAAAGCCTCATCTTCTCTGGAAATTTGTTTTATTTTCCCCCTTTCTCATTCTGCTACGATCTAGCAGATATTTTAGAAACATTCTTTACACAAGATCAGATAAGCACAAGGGTAGAATACCCCAACCTCCAGAAAAAGAAGGAACGCATTTTCCAATAAATGTTATCTAGGTCTTAACAGACTGTCTCTGCGTCTGACAAAGTAGGCTCTTGCGTACAAAAGCATATCTCTGTCTCAACGATTTAGTTTAAGGTGCCCCCTGTCCTGCCTTCTATTCTTAAAGAAGGCCTAAACCAGAGAAACACCATCCAATTGGCTGCTGTAAGTGAATGTCAACACAAAGTGATCCTAACATTTTAAAATTACTGTTTTATTATTTCATGCAAACATTAGTAAATGCATGATTAGATGTAAAGAGATATCCAAGATGAGGTAAACCTTGGTCTAGGGGAATCTTTTCTAGTCTGACCTCCTGCATTATTCAAGTCATAATTTTACCCAATTACCCCTGTAAAAATCTTGAGAATATTTTTCTCTGAATTTAGGCTTAAGGCAGGCTTATATATCTGTGCATATAACATAGTGGCTAGCATTTCAATGAGTTAATATCTAGAGTATTTCTAGGTACTGGCAAGTTCTGTTATCAGGAGAATTTTCAAGAAATTTAAACTGTTGAGTTTATTTTGTTTTCTATTGCCTTGAATACAACTTTCTCTCTAAAGAACACTCCCCCATCACCCCTCATGATTTGAGATGTCTTCTATGGGTCAGATAACCTTTTCCTAGCTCTGTAAAGTTAGTTTGCCGTTATTTCCTTTGGATACATACATATACAGTAGAAGCTAGAACTGTTTCATGACTATGTTCCTGTGCTGCCCCCATATGGTTCAAGACTTCATTTCAGTGCTTCCTTTGGGAAGACATAGATAATCTGAAATAGAGAAGTTTACCTCCATGTTAGTGAGAGCCTGAACTTCCTTTCTCTGATCTAAAGGCTGTATGTACCCTTGTTTTTTCACTGTCTGCACCTTATGTAGTTACTTACTCCTGTGCAAGGTAACAGCAACACAGATTTAAAATGCTATACTTCAAATCCAGCTTCATTTTGCAGAGGTGTACAGGGCTTTGCAGAGGTGTAAGGGGCTACAAGAAGTGTAAAGCAACCAAGAAGGAGGTTCATTTTAACCCTCACATACCATTCCTAAAGTTCCTTTCTGTCAGTGATAGAAGAGGTAACATTTTCACCTTGCACATATAACCTGCTACAAAAGCTGCAAGGCATCAGGGTCATTGTTTAGAGACCATCCAAATACCGGATTACATAATGCTGGATCCATCATTTTACCTTATACCAGGGGTGTCAAACTCATCCAGCCCCATGGGCCAGAAGAGCATTACTGGTCTGGTCTGTGGGCTGGATCCAGCCATGCTGGAGTCAGGCCAGAGGGCCAATCTGGTGGGATGCTACATATGGTCCATTCCTCATGCCATATGCAACAAGCACTGGCCCTGCTCCAGGGCTTGTGCTGCATGCACTGAACTAACCCTGCTCACTGGCTGAAACTGGTCCAGATCAGACCACAGATACCCTTATGCATCATACAGAGCCAGTAGGGTGCATGGGCTGGAACTGGAACTGTGGGCATGGTTCATGGGACTAGCCCAGAGCGCACACTGCATTCTGCACCCTGCCAGACCAGCCCTGCACACTGGCTTGGCACAATCCAATCCAAACCACCCCTGGAGCTGGCACACAGGGTTGGGTCAGCACAGGCACCACATGCACCATGTTCCCCATGCTGAACCCATACCACGTGCAGTGCCTGTGGCACCTGTTCCGGCCCACACACCAGACTGGCTCCACAGGCTGCATGCAGTATGCAGGGTCAGTCTAAGACTCACAGGCTGTATCACATGCTCTCTGGACTGGATGTAGCCTGCAGGCCATACATTTGACATGCCTTCCCTATACAAATCACTTTACCTTAAAAGCCTTTCTTCTCTCCTTCCTGCCCTCCAGTGGCAAGTTGCACAAACACCGCACATGACACGAGAAGCTTACAATGGTTGAGTCTTAGGGTATGGACAAACAAAACACCTGAACCATTCTGAGAACATCACCGATGGGGAACCAGCTCATAAATGTCCTTGGACAGAAGTGCCCACATGTACCCTGCTACGGGTTTTAAGTAGCACCCCCACTGTTTAGGGTCTACACTGCTCCCACAGTGCCACCAGGGAGTGGGGTGGGCAACATATGGGGAGGGGGGGCAACCCATAAGCCCCCCCCCAAGCCCCTAGTAACCCCTCCACTCCTGCCCACACCACTATCGTGCATCTGTGCCTAATATCTATTTGTCCTGCCTCCCTGTCATGTGCCAGTATCCTGAGTGATTTTATTCATAACACTAAAGATTCAAATTTTCTTTTTGCAAAAAGCCAAAAATAAATAAAAATACAGACTGAATGAACAAACCCCCTCACTCAATCTTTGAACATTTTAGTTAAAAGTTGCTGAAAGTTTGTGGTGACTTGACTTTGATTATTCCTTTATTTTAGTCTTTTTTTAGTTCGGAAGTAAAACTGGATGCTGTCAGAACCGTGTTGAGTACAGAGGTAATTATAAGGATAAAAAAAAGCCGTGCACTGATTGTTAGGGTTTTGGGGTTTGTTTTTTGTTTGTTTGTTTGCTTGTTTTGGGGGGGGGGGTTGAGGAAGAGTAAGCTATTTACATGAGACTTTTACTAATAATGACTTGCCCTGTAATTATGAAAAGCTTTTAAGCCTTGTAAATTTTCCTCCATGTACCTGATTTAATCCCACTTTCAGGAGCTGCTTCTACTATGCTTTGCTCGATTTCTGAAACAAACTATAACTCACCAAACTAAAAACAAAATGAGGATCTAGAAATCATACCAGAATATCATAGAAAAGTAGGGCTAGAAGGGACCTTGAGAGGTCATTTAGTCCAACCCCCTGTCTGAGGCAGGTTAGTCCATATCCAAATTATTCCATACAAATCCATTGTCTAACGTTTTAGCAAAACTACACAATCAATCCTGACAACATGAGACATAACACCCTGAGTTGCCACAGGTAAAGCAAGGGGACCATGATGGCCAATGTCATGTTGCTACAAAAATTGTTAAAAATATGTTCAAGAGATCTCAGGAAGAGATCTATGCCCCTCACTGCTGCAGTGAAGGTAAAAAAACTTCTATGGTTTGTACCAATCTGACCAGGGAGTAAAATTCCTTTCCGACCTCAAATATGGAGATTGGTCTAACCCTGAGCAGAGGGACAAGACCCTCTAGTCAGGGATCTCCAGTCTTAAGTCCCAACAGAAGCATTGGTGCCGAACCAGTCACAATCCTCAGCCTTGGCCACAGTCAACTGAGCCAATGACTGGGGGAAACTTGGGGGTGGGGGGGAGAAGAAATCAAAATCCCTCCCAGCCTCGTGTGGCAACCAGCAAAACCCAAAAGCATAGGAAATACCCACAAAAGAACATAGGCATAGCTATGCCTAGATCATCCCTGACTAATACTTCTCGACCCTCGTTTTGAACACCTCCAGTAATGGAGAGTCCACAACTTCCCTAGGCAGTCTATTCCCCCAGCAAACTGTTCTACTAGGAAAGATGTATTTCTTGATATCTGAACCTACTTTGCTGCAGCTTCATATCCTTCTCATCGTAGGAAGACAGAAATGTGTTTTTCCTTCTATGGTAGCCTTTCAGATATTCGTGGGGCTGGACTCAATGATCTCTTGAGATCCCTTCCAGCCCTAATATCTATGAAATATTTGAAAACTATTATCATGTCCTCTCTTAAGGACCTTTTTTGCAAGCTGAACATGCCTAGATCCTTCAGCCTCTCCTCATGTGACTTATTTTCCCAGCCCTTCATCTTTGTTGCCCATCTCTGGACTCTCTCCAACTTCTCCACATCTTTTTTAAATTGTGGAGCCCAAAATGGCACATAATACTTTAGAGCCAGCATAACCAGTGCTGAATAATGAAGCACTATCATCTCCCAAGTCTTGCACCTAATGCTTCTATTGATGCAGCCCAGAACCTCATTTGCCTTTTGTGCAGCTGGATCATACTGAAGAATCATATTGAGTCTCTGATCTACCAAGACTCCCAGATCCTTCTTCATAGCACTACCATCCAGCCAGGTGTCAGTCACTTTGTATTCATGTTTTTCATTATTCTTCCCAATTGCATTTGTCAGCATTGACCTTTATTTTGTTAGTTTCAGCCCAGCTTTCCAATCTGTCAGGATCCTTTTGAATTGCACGCCTGTCCTCCAACATGTTCACAGTACTTCCTAGTTTTGTGTCATCTACATGTTTTCTCAACAAGCATCCAAATCATTAAAATAAACACAGCACTGGGCCAAGGAAAGACCTCTGTGGGACTTCACTCAAAACCGGGACTCATCCACACCCTGCTCTGGAGCCTTTTTAGCTGGTGCCACCTTGTGTTATGGGCAGTGTAGTACATGTCTCCAGTTCCCAGACGGTGTTTATATAAGTTGGCCTATATGTTTATATACGTTTCACACAGCCTGTCTACTTCCAAGGCTGTGTGAAACTGTGTGATCCAGACTCTTAGAAATCACTTAACCCCTGCTGCCCATCCTGAACCATTCTACTGCAATGGTCAATTCCCCAAAAGCAAACCTTTAACTACCATTCTTAAGCCATCAACACCCAGGTAGTTACCTTTGTCGAAAGGAGATCAAGTTTGACATGATTTGTTTTTAGTAAATCCATACCAGCTGCTTGTAATCAGCCATTCCTTCTCCAGATGCTTTCAAATGAACTTCCTTAGGATATGCTCCAGTAACTTCCCAGGTACTGAGGTGGGGCTAACCAGTTTGTAGTTCCCTGGGTCCTCCTTTTTGACTTTCTTAAAGAGGGGCACTATGCTGGCCAGTCCTATAGTACCTCCCCCATCATCTCTCATGGTTTCATGAATATCAGCTTGAATAGCTGAAGTCAGAAATAAACCCAAGAAATACCAGACTGTAAATCACTTTGACTTCTTCCCCCGCCCCATCAAAAGCCTGTGATATCAGCAAAAGAATCTGTTCACACAAACTGCACAAAATCTCTTTCAAAGTAGTACACGTGGATCAGCATGCTGTGTTTATGTGCAAAATCCAGAGAAAAGAACAATGAAAGTCAATCAGGATACTGTAAGTAGCAGTATTGGTCCCGGCTGGGGAACTGTGACATCCTTTATCACAGAACAAAGGCATAATGAGCAAAACAAGTCACCAGAGAAAAGCAATATGAAACATTCAGTAAAAGAAGCTTTGTCTATGTGTCTAGCAGGAAATCCATTGAGCACAACAGACTTTCCCATCAGCAGGGCAGTGCCAATCTGTCAAGAAAACAACCACCTGTTTCTCAACAAGGGAGAGATGTGAGCATCACTCTGAATTAGAACTGTAACCAAGCTACAAATACATGCACATGGTTTCACAGGAGAGTCCTCATAAGTTTTTATTGTTCTCAAAGAAGAGAAATAATTAATCCATGTATAAACTAACAGCTTGGAGTTTTCCTTACATGTCAGGTCACTATGGGGGGCAGGTGAGAAGTAGAAACCTTAGTAAATATCTCATATCCACCACCACCAGAAGTAATAGCTTTGCCAGAATTTCCTTAACACTTTTGAATACAAGCAGCATGTACAAAGAACTGAGGCCAAAAAAGAGGAAAAAAAGGGTACACAACACAGACTTCTCCACATTAAAAACTACATATGTGCTAGCTTTGATACAAGTTTTTTTTACATATGTGCTAGCTTTGCCAGTATCTCATTTGCAACTGTGACGGGCTAGCTGGCAGTGACTTAGCCCGGGGGTTTTGAAAGGGCAAAAGATGATTGGAGGACTTGGGATTCCCTTTCCTCACCAATCTGGTAATAATTTGGCCCAGGGGTTTTGAAGGGGTAAAAGACGATTGGAGGACTTGGGTTTCCTTTTCCTCACCAATCAGGCCCCAGAGACTCGCCCTCCATGTCCCCTGATTGGCGCCTTGGATCACCTGGAGGGGGATAAAAGGGGCAGCATGGCTGACTCAAGGGAGACCAGTGAGGGACCACAAGGAAGGAGTCTCAAAGAGCTGGGCCAGTGGGGCAGGAGCAGAAGCACCTGAAGGAGTGGGACCTGCAGGCAGCAGTTGGACCCTCAGCAGCGCAGCATGCAGCAGGCAGGAGAGGCTCCCTGCTGGGCTCCAGGATCCCTTATGAAAGGCTGTGACCAGCAGGAGAGGCTCCCCAACTCCAGCAAGGATCTGAGCAGCAACCTGAGAGGTTCCCAGCTCGGCTTCCAGCTCCTCCAATAAGAGGCCTGGAAGCTCCACATGAGGCCAGGGCTCTTGGAAGGTCAAGACCCCTAACAGCTTGGAGCAGTGCTAACGCTGGTGGTTGTGTGGAAGATCTGAGTTCAAGTCCCAGCTGGGGTGACTTAGGGTTAGTGAAGTAACAAGGAGAAATCCTTGATGCAGTAGAAAGGGGTCATTGTGTTTTTTGCCCCCCCCTGGTACCTAGGCCCTATATTCCTTGTTATTTGACATTCTGTATTTTGTGCCTTTTATATTTCACCAACCAGTATTGTTTGCTCTGCTGTCTGTGTTTTATATTTTGTTAACTCTGTCTCTTGTCAACAATTGTAAGCGTCTAACCTTTATTGAATCCTGCCCCTCGGGGCATTGTAGTGTCCCCTATACCCCCTGGTTTATGCCTGTTATGTTCCCAGTACTGTTCTCTCATTAAAAAGTATATGGTTAAGGCCCCATTGGTGGTCTGGCTGTGCTCTATAGGGGGAGGAGAGTCCCTACACCTCCCACAGTGCTTGTGTACCTGCTCTAATCCCTTCAATTAGAAAGGGGGTACCTCTTGGAATACCACCCGGGTTAGCTTTGATACAAGTTTGTAATGCCAGTATCTCATTTGCAACCAGCCCATTTTAATGACAGAAGCAGGAAAAAAAAAAAAAACCCACTATGTAAAAATACACCACCAGTATCAAGGCTGGGAATAGGACTGACCAGTTTGTTACATAATGTAGTTAAAAGTGACCTTGATCAATTGTTCAGCCACAAGTAAACTTCAGTAGGGTTTTGTGAATAATTCTTATTAACTATTTGCAATTCATTTTTTAACATTTGTGGCTGAGCTGTTAAATCACAAGTTTGCCTCCATTACTTAAGTGGTATTTTTTTTTTTTTTTTTTAATTAAAATAGAAAAACAAATGGAGGATTAGTGACCAACAAATAGCAGGTACCTAGTAACAAGCATGCCAACACTCGTAAAGTTTACCTTTTGCTTTAGAACACCCTTTAGTATGCCCCATGGGTGAAAGTTCCAGTGTTGCCTATCTATACTAGATCAGTTACACTAGTAGCTCTAATCATAACCAGGGATCCTGGTTTTCTCTGATTTAAAAAAAAAAAAAATCCTAAATTTTCAGATGAAAAAAAGTAACCCAAAATCCACATTTTCTTGTGATAATTAAAATGAAATGCAACTAACATATATCTATGGGAAAATGTGAATTTGGAGTTCCAATTTTGGATATAAAAATGTGGATTTTTTTTTTTTTTTTAATTAGAGAAAAATCAGTATCCCTGCTCATAACAAATCACCAGTCAAGACAGGGCATGGTTATATTTACTTGACATGGTTAAATTTACTTATGTAAATTTAGGCAAAATTTACAAAAATTGCAAAATCTTACAAAGTTAAAAATGTACTTTTCTGGCCTGGAGATATTAACTATTATATAATAAACATTCTTGTTTGTGTAGAAACATGCTTAAGTGCATGCTAATACAGATATTCATACACAAGAAGCATTTCCTCAAATGCTTATGTGAACACAGTCCTTTAGCACGAATGGTAAGGGAAAGGTCAATAAGAGGAAAGTTCATGACTGAAGCCCTGAGCATTTGTTCAGAAGGGCAGCATACAAACTGAACAACAAATGTATAATGGCCAATATAACAAAACACCCTAAATGGAAACAACGTAGCACTGCCTGTCAAGAAAAGTCAGGGAGTTATTTCAAATTATATATATATATAACCAACTTGTCTAGTAGAAAGACCTCTTTTGTTTACAGAGCAATGGCTAAAGGACTTTTTCTATTTTTCTCAAAGCTAGAACTCATTTACATACATGCCAAACTATATAGTTCAAACCCATATGTTGGGTAGGATAGGTAACGTAGCACAAAAGATTTAGACAAACTTCTTCCTAGAACCTTAATATTTTGAAAGCCTCAGCCAGTGTGTAGTGCAGATCTGTTTACAAATGCAATGACTCAATCTACTTAGTTTATTACTATTCAGTGTAAATAAAGATGGCTGAATCTCAGCCTGAAGTCATCTCAGTCATTCCCTCAAATATACTGCTGCTAAGGAAAGCCAAAAAAGTCCCACTTAGCAAGTGTGCTTGGGTGAACAGACTTGTCACCCAATAAGATTTGGGAGCCTTTCAAGAAGGGACTGTTTCAAAAGGGCAACAGGTCTTCTAATTGTTACCCTGTTTCACTGAGTGTTAAAGTAGGAGCAGTTCTGCTGCATTTGTAGTGTTTTCTGTTTGTCCACATGTAACAACTGGAATGTACCAGCTGCTGCCCTTTGGGGGTGCATCCCCACAAGTAGGACTGTGCGTTTCCCCAGGGACAAACACCCATGCACACACACTCTGGCACATGGCACATTGCCCCAGGTGGGGTAGCAGAGGCTGGGGCCAGCTCCTGGGCTGGCCCCAGCAGCCTTACCTGGGGACCTGAAGGCCTCTGGAGCCGTAGCCACAGCAATCTGACAGCACAGAGCCTGGCTGTCAACTGGCATGTGGCTCTCGGCAGCTCCAGCCAAGTTCTAGTTTTTGGGGGTGCAAGCTGCCACCACATGCGCCACCCCACTTTTTTAAGGCACAGGTTTTTTTGACACCAGGATCTCGTAGTACTCAGCATCAACCCCTTCCCATGTTGCAAATTAGCAATGCAGGGAATACCTGTGTGTGCAGCATATGTGGCTTGACAGACCCATCTGCAGTGCCAAATACCGGAGATCTGCACTCATCTGGACATGCCCTTGAAATGTACATGTATAGCAGTTTCAAAGGGGGACATGTTTCCATGACCTCAAAAGAAACTGGAAAGATTGTGACAGCTGAATTACAGACAAGTCTGTAATAAATGAATAGTTGGGATATAAGAAGCTGGTATGTGCATTTTCAGTTCTTTAACTTGGCTCTGATCCATGGTTGTTAGGGCTGTGCGAAGCTTTGGTCACTGGTTTGATTCAGCAAAGATTCAGCTCCGTTTGGTGGCCAAATCTCCAGATCCAAATCAAATCAGGAGACCCTTTAATCTCTCCAAATCAAATCTGAGCCCTCCAAATCGATTTGGAGAGATTCGATGATTCAAACATAGACACAGCTTTAAATGTTTTTTCTACATACCTCAAGGTACCAGGAAGCTCGTGAATGCTGAGATACTGGGGCAGATGAAGCATCCCACAGGAGCACCGTGGAGGGGGGGGGTCCCCAGCGTGCTCGGCAGCAGACCCAGAAGTGGACCAAAAGCACTTCCGGTCCACTTCTGGGTCCACTGCGGAATGCATGGGGGACACTCCCCCTACCCCCAGCTCAGCGACTGGTGCCTCCTGGGTCTGGGGGTGCATGCAGGATCCATCCACAGTCAATCACCAAGCTGGCAGGGTGCGGGGGGGTGGTCCCCCATTCACTCGGCAATGGACCTGGAAATGGACTGAAAGTACTTCCAGTCCACTTCTGGGTTCACCACCGAGCGTGCAGGTGGCCCCCCCCACACGCTCCTGTGGGATGCTCCATCTGCCCCACCATCGCAGCATTCACAAGCTGTGCCTGGTACCTCAAGGTATATAGAAAAAACATTTAAAGCTGTGTCTATGGCCGAATCGCTGATTCTCTGAATCAACATTAAATCTTCAGATCTGGATTCAGCCGAATCTTATCGGGACAGTTATCCAAATTAACTAATCGAATCACTGTCACCAGATTCAGGCTGAATCCGAATCAAATACGGCCTGTTTCGCACACCCCTAATGGCTGTGGCACTAATGAGTTACTGATACTTGGAGGATTAAGGTGTTATGGACAACACTGTAGTTATATAGCCCAATACAGAATTCAAAAATTGGACAGACAGCTTTCAGGGCACAAACAGAAGTGACAATTTTTGTCTGATCTGGCCACAGAAAGCGGTCTATAGCTATGACCAACACAAGTGCATGGCTGCAGACCATTGAAAAATGGCCAATTGGGCAAAAGCCTGAACATTTCATGAGGGTTCAGATAAGGTTATTTCAAAACATAGCACCTTTTGTAAATTGTGTGTGCACCGTCTCCCAGCCTGTCACTGTTTTCAGAAAGGGAGTGGAGGGAATTTGGTCTGGGGGTTCAGCCCCCAATAGAGGATGGAGAGGGTGTATTGGAGCCTCCCCCAAGATGCGGGGGGGCCTCCACTTCATCCACCCCACACTCCAGTGCTGGCTGGGAACCCACTAGAATGAGCTCCCTATGCTCCCTCCCCTCCTCCCATTCTGAAAACAGGGAGGAGGGGCCACTGCTAAGGGAAGCCAGTTGCAGGCTAGCAGTCAGCAGCTGAATTCCTCTCCCCCCTGGCACCAACAGTGAACTTCTGCTTGGTCTGGGGGATCATTCTAACTCAGAATAAGTCCTGCAAGGTGTTCCAAGTTACAGTGGGGAGATACAGTTGGGAGATAGTCTGTGCCCATAGTATCCCATTTTTTTTCTTCACATGCTGATTTAGACAGGCCTACAATACAGGGGAGTATACCTCCATTGCTTGGGTCTGTAGGGGGGGCTGTTAGGAAAGCTAAGGCAGTTATGGAACTAGGGCTAGCATCAAGGACAACAGAAAGTCCTTTTTTGAATACATAGGGAGTATGAAGAAGGCAGCGGGTAATGTGGGGCCCCTGCAGGATACACTAGGCAATCTGGTGGTTGCACCAAAGGAAAAAGCAGACCTTTTTAACAATTTCTTTGCCTCCATTTTTTGTGCAGGAACCAGGACTTCCCCACAGAGATTTGTGACAGACTCAGGAGAGACTCCACCAGGCCTAGGGTCAGGGAGGACTGAGTTAGGGAACTTCTGGAGGGGCTGGATGTGTTCAAATCAGCAGGTCCAGATGCTCTCCACCCCAGGGTTCTGAGGGAATTGGCAGGGGTTATCGCGGGGCCCCTGGCACGGCTTTACGAGCACTCGTAGTGCTCTGGCCAGGTGCCAGACAACTGGAAGAGGGCCAATGTGGTCCCCATCTTCAAAAAGGGGAGGAGATAGGACCCGGTCAACTATAGGCCCGTTAGTCTTACTTCAATCCTGGGGAAGCTCTTTGAGAAGATTATCAAGGAGCACATCTGTGAAGGGCCAGCAGCGGGGATGATGCTCAGGGGTAACCAGCATGGTTTCATTAGGGGCAGGTCCTGTCAGACCAACCTGGTTGCCTTCTGTGATCAGGTCACAAAATTATTGGACACAGGTGTCACGGTGGATGTAGTCTTTCTGGACTTCAGGAAGGCCTTTGACACTGTCTCCCACCCCATTCTCATTAAAAAGCTAGGCAACTGTGGCACTGACGCCTACACAGTCAGATGGATTGCAAACTGGCTGAGGGGCTGTACTCAGAGAGTGGTGGTGGATGGGTCATATTCAACCTGGAGGGATGCGAGCAGTGGAGTCCCCCAGGGCTTAGTCCTTGGGCCTGCACTGATCTATTTCTTTATTAGTGACTTGGACGAGGGGGTGAAAAACACCCTGTTTAAATTTGCAGATGACACCAAGTTTTGGGGTGAGGTGGGCATGCTAGAAGGGAGGGATAGGATACAGCTGGACCTGGACAGGTTACAGGGGTGGGCAAATGAGAACAGGATGAAATTTAATACTGACAAGTGCAGGATACTACACTTGGGCAGTAAGAACCAGCAGTATACCTATAGGCTGGGGAAATCTCTTCTCGAAAGCACAGAGGCAAAAAGAGATCTTGGAGTCATTATTGATTCCAAGATGAACATTGGCCACCAATGCGAGGACAAGGGTAGTAGGGCTAACCGCACCTTGTCATGCATCCACAGATGCAGCACAAGCAGGGCCAAGGAAGTGATCCTCCCCCTCTATGCAACACTGGTCAGGCCACAGTTGGAGTACTGTGTCCAGTTCTGGGCGCCACATTTCAGGAGGGATGTGGACAGCATTGAGAGGGTCCAGAGAAGGGCCACTCACATTATCCGGGACAGCAGGGCAGACCCTACGAGGAGAGGCTACAGGACCTGAACCTGTTCAGCCTTCACAAGAGAAGGCTGAGAGCGGACCTGGTCACCATCTATAAACTTACTAGGGGGGACCAGCGGGGAATAGGAGAGACCTTGCTCCCCCGAGCGCCTCCCGGAGTAACAAGGAATAATGGCCATAAGTTGTTAGAGAGTAGGTTCGGGCTGGATATTAGAAGGCACTATTTCACAGTCAGGGCAGCTAGGATCTGGAACCAACTTCCAAGGGAAGTGGTGCTGGCTCCTACCTTGGGGTTCTTTAAGAGGAGGCTTGACAATTACCTAGCTGGGGTCATTTGAGTCCAGTTTTCTCTCTAGCCCAGGGCAGGGGGCAGGACTAGAAGATTTGCAAGGTCCCTTCCGACCCTACATCTATGAATCTAAAAGTTCAGATGTTCCCAAATTTCAGAATAAAAACTTCTGTTGTTCAAAGCCCAAAAAAACTCTCACCTCAAAACATAACCGTATTGGCCATTCCTAGTGAATTTTTCATCCATGTCTTAACCTGTGCCATGAACAGATGCACTTTTGGTAGCATTCCAAATTGCACTCTAGTTTGGAGTGCTTCACTGCTGTACAGGCACCCCTCTGAAACACTTCAACATTGCTGTTGCAACATGCAGGAGCAGTGCTTTGCAGCCAGGGGGCACATTGTCATGGAGGGGGAGGGGGGAGAAAGAGGGAGGGAAGAATGGGTTGGACAGCTAATGAGCTCTGTCCAGGGGGCTGGAGAAAAGGATTCTTTACATGTTTTGGGGGCTCCAAGACCCCTAGAGTTTCCCAGAGATAGCCAAGCCCACAGGAGAGCACTCAGTAGCTGTCCACTCCGCTCTCACCACGAGAGGAGGGGCAGCAGAGCCAGAGGATTGAACAAATCCCTGTTGTACTCTCCTGGAATGTACAGAGATTTCAAGAAGCACTTCAAAGATGTCCCTCATTTTTTGAGGATCATTTTTTAAGCACTTTGGCCATGTTTAAAATGATTCTTCAGTCATGCACATCTGTACACTCGTTATCTGGAGTCCTTGATGTCACGACCCACTGATTTTGGTGCCTCGGCACGATGGAATTTTCTTGCCACATGAGAGCCTCCTGCACAGCGAGGGTTTCTGTTGCAGCAGAAGAACCTCGGTGCAAGAGAGTTCCCGCCAATTTGCAGGATGCATTTCTTCTTTGCAGCACAGAAATGCACGGTGCAAAGAGTTCCCGCTATTCAAATGCAAATTTGTGTCTCGCTATTGGCCAGTTCTAAATTATTCACATGTGGCGGCTAGTAATTGGCTAGCTAGCCGTTTAAAATCTCGTGCAACATCCGCCCAAGTCGAAGAACTTTGAGCATGCTGCAGAGTGCCTCTAAAGAGATCTGACTTGCGGCTAGCTGATCGATAGACTGATCACCTATCAATCTTTCTTCCCATCGCCAAGCGCAATCCCAGACGTACCCTTTTCCCGCCGGCTTGATTTGCGGACGGATTAACTGGCTTGGGCCTCGCCAGCTGGAACAACTCACATGGTTGTTCAGACGACCAGAACAGCTGCGTCGCAACTCCACGCGGCGTAAGTAAACGTTTTGCAACCATTAAACCTTGTCTGCCTCTCCATTCACCAGCCCGCCCAAACGAACGAGCAATTTCTTAATCACCTCGAGTCGGTTCTGGCCGGCCGAGACACTTGAAAGATATTTGGAGTGCTTCAAACATAATGTCTGCCCAGGGCCCTAGATGCCGGCAACCGAAAGATTATAGATACTAGCCGTTTCTGGTTTCTACACTATTTTGTACAACCAGGGGGTTTCCTAAAGGTAAACAGCAAATACAAACTGAGTATGAAGATACAAAGGCAAATTTATCTTCTTTCAAAATACTTCATTAGATTTACCAGTGAAGAACTATATATAGCAGGAGTGATATTGCTTTTCTGAACTGCACGTTGGCTTTCATACAGCTGAAAATATCCAAGCTTTTTACAAACTGCACAAACTAAGTAACGCTATAAATGATGACTCTATAGCAGGCAGAGCTACTGAAAAAACCCCAAAGCCTCTGACATTTGCAGGGTAAAAGACATGAACATTGCCTGGCAATGGGACAGGATTTCATGCAAATGAACTTCCACATTTCACTAGACTCAGTGGCTAAGAAATAATTAATTAGGACCAGAACCTACAAAACCCAAGGAATAACAGTAAAGAAACTTCTTTATTTACCTGCATGTCAGGAGCCTGAAAACCATTTCAGAACACTACCATATTGACTGAGCCAAAATATGCATGTATTGAGTTTAAAATACTTCACTCGCATTTTGGTGACTTTAGGAAACTAGGACATGGGCAGTCTTTCCCAGTGGTTAGATACCCAAAGAACTGGAGTTGGGAGCCATTATTGAAGTCAGAACAGACCAGGGTCAGAAGTCTGGATCAGAAGTCAAAAGCTGTAGTTGGAGACAGGGTAAGCCAAGGGTTAACCAAGATGAGAAGCCAAAGGCTGAACTAGAATTAAGGGCCAAGAACTAGAAGCAGAAAATTCTAAGGGTCTTACCAAGATCATAAGCTGGAGTCAGAGCCAAAACATGAGCAAGGAAGCACACACAAAGCCAGGAGGAGGAACTTTCACTTTCACCCAGACAAGGAGACTGCAGGCTGGGCCCACCTTTTAGGCTAAGTACAGACAGTCAAAAAGCCAGAGGCTGAATTGATTCACTTTTTGCAGTTTAATCTAAGCTACAAATATTTAATCAATAAGCAGATGCACAGACATTCACTTTTAATTCAGGAAATACAGCCACATACCTGCAGTGGCTTAAGCCAGAATCTGGGGGGTGCTGCAGCAAAACTCCCTGACATATAGCCAGCATGAGCTGTGTGTTCACTTCCTCTTCCTGCTGCCCCCAAGGTCCTTGGGATTTGCAGTCCACAATCATAGCAGCAGGACTCTGTAGGGTTGCTCAGTACTTCTTCCTGCTACCAGGTGCCTCTGGGATTTGTAGTCCACAGTCACAGCCAACAATAAGTAAGCAGGGCAGCTCTGTATTTAGGGGTAGAGAAGTCTAACCCCACCCTCCCTGGGTCCAGAACCCAGCTAGCGTTTGCTGGGGGGTACTGAGGTCAGTGAGCCAGCCCTTACTGCTCCAGCTAGAGAGTAGAGGGGCAGAGCCAGGCCTATTGTCTGGAGCAGACAGCACTGCCCAGCCCAGCCCAGCCCAGGGCTGCAAAATGCTGGGAGACTTTGATTTAACTTGAACCAGGAAGCGGTCTGGGACAGAAGTTTCATAAACTGGTTTGACCTAAATAAGTTGTCTGATACTACATTCAGTCAGGTTTATCTTAAACCAGTTTCAGCCATTTTGAAACGGGGTGGGGGAGGGGTTGTGTATTGAACTTCTAGTCTGTTACAAGTGTAAAACAGTTTCTGATCACTTAAATCGGTTTATGTGCAACTTCTGTCCCTACCCTTAAAGGCTGGAATTCCTAGGTGGGGCCTACTGCCTGTGTCTTCAGGAGACTGGCTACCCTGAATGCCTCAATCAGCCTAGCTGGCACCAGGGTGCTACTCTGAGATTGCTGCAGGTGGCATCTATTCAGGGGATGACTTGGTTGGGACTAGCTGAGACTGGGGTTCTGGCCTTGCCTCACTACAAGTGAATCTTCTGGCATAGAAAGGAGTGGTAAGAGGCTCGGACATAGTCTTTGTAGCCTCGATAACCATATACCATGCAACGCTTCTGTATAAAACCCTTGAAGAAGAATATCTTTTCATTTTTTTCACATGGGGGGGGTCTTGCCCAGTAAGAAACCCCTGTTGAGCATCAGCCTTTTAACTCTAAGGTTCCTAAATTTACAAATTACAGTAAATTCACCAAAAATTTACAGTTAAAACTCCTACCAACCCCCCATACAAAAATTAAAACAATAAATGTTCACACCTTCATCTAACACTATGTAAAATAAACTGTGCAGAATGTTACAGAGTAGTAGAGATTATCTTGCTGCGTGCCGGAGTCTGCAGTGGGACCTCATAGTGATCAGTACAGATTAATATGCAAGAAGGAGGAACTCTTCATGAGGCTTTTTATGCCTTTCACTTTCTGGGAGTAAGCAAAGATTTCTTTGGAATACTTCCATCAGCTTGAATGATTAAATCAAATAAGAACCCAAGGACGTAAACATAGAGCTAATGTTCTACAAGGACCACATGAGTTCAAGTTATTGTTTCTTTGAGCTCAGTAAAGATCAAGGCAGCTGTATCACAGACTAAAAATCATCACAGTCATTTATAGCCCTTTTTGCATTTAAAATTGATGGTTAGCTCCAGACAGTCATCACTGTCTTGCAGATCCTTCACTTATTCCCTAACATCATTAGTTTTCTGTTGTCAGGGATGCTCCTTTCTTCTTCCCTCTCACCATCTAACCTGGGAGCTGCCAAATGAAACTTCAGGCCATGTGGCCCATTAGTTTCTCTTCCTGGTTATCCCCCTTTTAATTCTCTTAGGCAAAAGAGAGGTTCTTTTAAAGTAAGTTCGCTGGCTGTTTAGATACCACCACAGAGTGCTGAGTAAGGCCAGGAGCAAGAGTATATCTAAAGCATTTTTGAGAGCAGTGGTTTTCTGCAGGTGATCACAAGTATCTTAGTAGAAGGAGCTCCCTCTCAAAAGTTGGCACAGTTCAGAGCTGAGCTTCAGTCCTCATTGTGCCACTGAATAACTTATCACATGCCCCGTGGGGTTCTAGGGAGTTATTTCACAACTTATTAAAACTGTGAAAACACAAACATGCTTAATTTTATTACTACTTTTGACTTTAGCAGATGTCTTGTGGGCTGCAACTGTCTTTTTAATACACTTATGAACCAGATTTCTCTGATATAGTGTACTGGGGGCGGGGGAGGGACTGTGCCACAGATGCACTGGAGGCAAGTTAATTTTGCACTGAATACTTTCAGAATTCTCTATTTTCTTTTCTTGTGCTTAATTTGGTTTGCATTTAGTTCAAAGTAGATAGGTCACAAGCCACAGGATCCAAGATAATAAATTTTAAAAATCCACAGGCACTTCAGAGGATACTGGGACATATCTGAGCCCTGAAGCTAGCTGCTCAGTAAGGGGGAAAAGAAGAGTTAGTAAAGTCTAACTGTAACTGGGTGGACAGGCAGAAGGAGAATAATTTGAAAGAAAATCAGGGCATGCCAAAACAGGACAGCTCTATCAGGGAGACTAAGTTAAACATGGGAGAGGAAAGGAGAGAATAGATCTCCCATTCAGGTTCTATTTTTAAAGATTTAAAAGTTAAGAGGCCTATTACATGTTCCATTTGGAGCCATTTGAATTCTTTCAGACAGTGTTGGGATCTCCAATGGCCACCTGACCACACAATGCAAACACTCTTCAGTGCTTATTGTGTGAACACATCAGTTCTTTTTAAGCTTATCCACTCTCAGCTCCCATTTGGCACAAAGGCTCAATTTGTAATTACTTAAAAAAATACTCCTCAAGTTTTGTCTTGTTTAGTAACCAGCTATGTTAGTTGCTGTAAAACTGAAATTTCACAAAGGCATCCTGTGTTTATATACTGAACACCAGCTGTGAGAATGCCCATTGAAACAAGGCACTTTGAAGCATGTGAATGTAGTGTATTAAGAGTTAACAAGGAGCACCATATGCTCAGAATTTCAGACTTCCCACAAGCACCAGAAGTCTTGTATATGGTGAGATCAGGACAATGTATAGTGTAGATGATACCATGCAAAGGTCAAACTTGTAATCCCCTGGGGGACATGATACCATCACTTTCAATTCCAGAGGTCTCAGGCTATACAAGAGACATGGCAGTTAGAACCTCATTATCAACTCCTTTCCAACAGTCTTCAACAAATACTACAGACTGCAATATGAGCAAGTTTGCCTGGCAATACCAGTGATGCTAAAGACCCCATCTGTTGTTCATTCACAGCACATACTGTCAATGGACCTAGAATGTCACCCTTGCGTGTTTTCATGGTCTCACAGCATGCTGGATCAATAGAGATTTGAAAAGAACGTTTGCAGTGCTACACTATATAGATTATGACAAGGCTTTTTGTAAGTTTTCCCTTTCCTGAAATGCCTTCTATACAGACGCCAGATATTATTGCTGCCAGCTGTCTTGTCTAGAAAGAGAAAATCCCCAGTGGATATCTTCTGTCTCCTCAGGCTACATAATTATTGTTTTTAGAAGCATGTGCTTCTTAAAGAGTGTTCAATATTTTGAATGCTTCCATTTTTGGGCACCCAGCTGAAACACCCAGGTAAGGCTGGTCACCTTCACAGAGAAAAAGGTATTATTTTAAAGACTGAGCTTTGCAGTTCCTACAAACAGCATGGCCATGGAGAAGGATACTGTGCGTTAGAAGTGAAACTCACATAGAAAGCGAACTTTCAGGGAGGGTCTTTGTGACATTCATATAATGGATGGAAGTAGGAGTCCTACAACATTGCACAGGGATGATGTTGTAACTAGTTAGGAAGTAGAGTCCTTTTAGAGAAGTAATTTATTTCAGAGGAAAGTTTCATCATAAATGGAGTGTCAGTATAATCAAAGTCCATGCCCTTTGCCATGAACTAAAAAAAAATGTTCTAGATTCATTATACTTTGAGACCTTTGGATGAAAAATCTGGTATCAATGTGAGGTACTATCACAATAGCTGTGCATCTAAACCCTCCATAAACAGGTTTCTACTATATTTTGAATGGCATCTTATACATGGGAGTTTACAGCATTTCTTGTCCTGAGACAGAAACCCACCTGTATGGAGAACACTTTACCACTCTGGTTTCCAATCTG